>NC_046158.1:103342941-103543393 GCF_011064425.1 Rattus rattus
AGAGAATGGAGATGACTGTAGTGCTTCTCCCAGATGACTGGAGAGCCTCTTCTACGCAGCCACTGTAATATCCATGCAGAGCAAAGAGGCAGCCAGAGAACTTGGCTCCACCTTCGGCACAGGGAGTCACTGAGCAGCAGAATTCTGGACTGAACTTGCCTCATGCTGAGCATGTGGTCAACAGTGGGCAGAGAAACCAAGAGAGTTGGAGGTGTTGGCATTTAGACTTTTCAGAGGTGACCCAGGAGAGAGACAAAACAGTGGGTACAAAGAGCAGATTCCAAGAGATTAAGAAACCACTGGCTTGTTGCCTCCCCTGTGCTCCATTCTTATTTTCTTACTCTACTCTCTATCTTTCCAAAGCATCTTTTCCTGAGAATAAACAAAGATCGCCTGGCCACGTACACTGTTCTGTACCTGGCTTTCACAGGCATGTGTCTTGGAGCTCGGTCCTCTGTGTGGAGATCATCATTGTTCTACGCAGCTGCACTCCACTCTGGCTGTGCAATAACTTGGCTCTCCACGGATGAGCACTTGGGTGTTTTCCAGTCTTCCGCCAGTGCAGACGACGCTGTAATGGGTAGCCGTGCACACCTGTCTGTCTGCACAGCAGTTCCATCCACCCTGTGAAATCCCCAAAGTAAAGTTGTTTCAGGACAAAAATGTTGCTCAGACCTAAAAGGACAGTCAAGTCCTTCAAAGACACAAACCAAAACTACGGTTCTTTGTGAGGTGTCCAAGGCAGTGCAGGAACAGATAACTGAAGAGCCTCCCACAGGAAAGGCGTTTCCGTTTCCTCTATTCATAATAACAGAAAACAAAGGCAAGCCTCCATGATGAATATAGATTTTATTCTGTATTTAATGGGCTTTATGCCAGATGTTACAAACACTGTTGTGTTTGATATGCTCTGCTATGGTTTCATTCATAACGCTGCTCTCAGACTTTTGAACAACAATGGGAGAGAGCTGAGTTAGGTGGGAACTCGTGTGCAGAAACTTAGTTGGTTAAGATGTCAGCTACAGAGTCATCTTGGGGTCAGACAACAACAGCAATGACACCCTCTTGGCTGAATTGTTGAGTTGGTGATTGGCAGACCCGTCTCCTTTCCCGCTGTTGCCAACACCAAGCTCAGAAACCAAAGCCTAATGCACAAGGGGAGTTCCTTCTCCTGGGAGCCCACAAGCACAAAGCCAGCCAGCCAGGCTGTCCATGGCAGCTGAGGGTGGAGACTTGGCACGTTCATACATGGGACAGGAGGGCCAAAAGGAAGGTGGTCCAGTCTCCGACATCCATCCCTTCTTCTTAAATGATTCTGACAGTAAGAGTGGCACTTGTCCAGGGAAGTTCCCTCCCGGGTCATATCCTCATAAATCAGAATGTGCTTCTCTCCCATGAGTCCACACCAAGGCCGAGCACTTTGGGTTGAACAGGAAGTCACGTGTAAAGGGATGGCATGAGCCTGGCACTGACGGAGACATTGAGGAGACAAAAAACACTGTCCAGCGGGCAGAAGTTCAGAAACATTGATGCCTTGCTCCTTATAATATTACCTATCAACTTGAAGAAAGAATCATTGTAATAACAAAAGTCTGATGTTTCAGCCTTCAAGGAAGAAGCAGGAGAGAAGCGGATCAAGCTGGAGGTGGCTTCGGAGATGAGGCCTCGTGGGGATGATTCAGAAAGATGGTACAAGGTTATAGGAAAGCATCCAGGAACTCCGGCGAGCTAAGGGAGCCTGGAAGAGCAGCCTGGAGAATCAAAGCACGACTGCTCTTTTTTTCCACCCCCCTGCCTAAATCATTATATATTAGCTACAAATTTAGTTTGTTGGCCAACACTCAAAAGTGACATATGGCCAATAAAAGGTTCGGAGTTTCCCATCTGCTGCTCAACTTTATCATGGCTTCCACCCATACAGCACCATGTCAGGGCGACCACACGTCAGAATCCTTTCCTGAGCCTGCACAGCCTGTTAAATGGGCACTATTCTAAGTCAGCATATGTCACCGACACAGCAGAATGCTTCACAGGTTGATATGCACGTTCCTTGAAATCTGTTCCACTCTCCGATCCAACTGTCTTCCTGGAGCTACAGAACAAAAATGACTGAGCAGAACCCTCTGCAATGTCGCAGGCGGTCTTGCAGTAGCTGCCACCGCACAGCATCCCAGAGGCATTGTCTTGATACTCAGCAAAAAGCTTGTGAGACAACACTCTGGGTACTCGTTAAAACCCAAAGCCAAATGCAATGGAATTGGCAAGAGCCGTGCCTAGGATTTGGAAACTGTATCCATTGGCATTAAAATGCACAGGGAAGTCGTCTATTTTCCTGGCTCTGGATCTTTCATTTCCCCTACCTTGAAACTAGAATTGCCTGCAGCTGAGCACACCAAGGCTAGGTGGCCCCATTTATGATGTGTTCGCGAATCAGTCAGCCTGCTTGCTCCTTGTAAGCGCTGACGCTCTGCCATGCATTCGTGGGACACCGTGCTGGTCCCGTGTGCTTTTTCCTTTTTAACTGCTTTGCAACTAGGACAGCTTTTTACTGCAAAAGCTTGTGATAAGAAGGACCCAGAAACTCCAAATCATTCTAATCGTTTTCTGACTGCTGTGTTCTAAAAAGCACTGCTCTGGAGAGGGACTGATATCCATAGTGGTTTCTCTGTTCAAGCAGAAGAAAAGATGATGGGGAAATGGCGATTTGCAGTATCCGCGGGGAATGAGGCGGGAAGGCCAATCCCACAATCCTCTGCGCGCTCCCCTCCTCCTTGGTGATGCCATTTCCCCTCCCTGCTCTGCACCTGTCAGAATTGATTGCTAGAGGCAGAGAGTGAGAGATTGGGGTGAGACTCATAGCATGCCTGTGGCTCCTCTTTCAAGTGTGTTGGCAAAGGTAGGAGAGGAAGAAAGACTTAAACACTACACAGGAACTGGCTTTTAGAAAGAGTCCCTGAGATTGTGAGGAAGTGTCACAAATTCTCACTGTGAATCATTTGCAACAGAAATGGGTCCTTGGTCCTGACAGACTGCTTGGATTTAGGAAGATGAATTCCTCCTGAGTTCATCAAGAGGCTGTGGCAAAGAGGCCAGCAGGGCTTGGGGTTTGGCTGAGACTTCGTCCTTTCTCCAATGTGCTGACTTGGTGGAAACTCTGTCCACAGGAGCCAGCCTCTCTGGAGACTATAACTTTTTAACTCGCGTGTATGTGGGGGAAACTTTAATCTCCCTGGCTCTGACTCATTTGTGCTTTAACTCACGCAAGAGTTGCTTTGTTCTGAGTTACTAGATAGCTAGTTAGTTTAATTTAGAAACAGCCCCTGGGCCTGGAAAAACACCCAGAGAACCAGCACTCAGGCCCAGTTTCTGCATGCAAAAATAGGAGACTCTCTCTCCGGGAGCCACTTCAAGAAAATGGTCTATGTCGCTTTTCCCCCAGCTCCCACACTCCCCACATCCTATCTGTAGTCACCCGCACTCTCACCTGAGGGACCCCTGGCACATGTCCTTGGAACAGGCCTGCCTGGCTGGCTCCACAGCCATGAACAGGCTGCCTGGCCAGCCATGATGGCCATGCACACCTGCATAGCTGGCCTGAGACAAATCATCTCGAAGCAAGAACATAGAAGAGCTGGGGGGGGGGGTGGCGTTGGGAGGGTACAGGGTGGAGCATGGGTTCAGGTTCCTCTGCCGTCCTTTCTTTAGTAAAACCTTCGGTAGGCAAGTGACTTGATCTTCTTAATTTTTGTTTTTACTTTTTGTGTGTGTGTATGGGTATTGTACCTGCTTGCATGTCTGTGTACCGGGTGTCTAGTTCCAGGCGGAACTAGAGGACAGCAGATGAAGGATGGAGGAGGTGCTTCAGTACATAACTTAGACTCCCCTATACCTGAAGCCTCAGAAGACCACACAGCACGTGCTTCATAATGGTCTTCCCCAGTGAATGAAGCTAGCAAAGGACTTGCCCATTGCCCTCAGCTTCCAGAGATGCTAACACCCTAGCATGTGGACTTTATCACACTGTTCTACCCTGAGAAGGTCCCAGAGAGCTGTGGGAGCTGGCTGGAGAATCAGAGTGAATGCAGAGTCAGGGGTTTGGGGGAGCAAGGTTCTGAGGACCAGAGGCAGACACAGATGCAGCAGCCATGCCTGCCGCACCAGCCGTGCCTGCCACACCAGCTCTGGGACTCTGAAAGACTTGGGGACTCTGCATGAAAGACTAGCGAACCCAGGCTGACATGAGTTAACATTTTCTCAGTTGCAAATTTCCAAATTTCTGTTGATGTACCAACATCAGAGATACCAGAGGCACGATATGGAGTATGAAGTTACGTGGGCACCTATTGAGTGGGTGAGACCACTGAAAGCATCAGGAGAACTTCTGACCCTGTGGATCACACTCCACCATTGTGTTGCACATCCGTCAACAGCGTTTGTAGGCGAGCTGAGGAGTCTCCTTTAACGGCTCCAGGAATGGAACTAGAAGCAGAATCTTCACATTCTATTGCTGTCTGCACTTGTTACACTGTCCCCACCCCTAAACGGCAGAAGACTAAGCCCTTATTTTAAAAAATGAAATAAAAGCACAGACACGGTGGCTAACTATAAGTATTTTAGGTCAACATCAGATTTTGCTATTTTGAACACAAAGACCTTAAGTGCCTTCTTTGATGCAAAATCTGTGTTCAATAAAGAAACAAATGACATATGAGCACCATCCTAACCTGCCCCCTCCTGTGCCCTGGCACAGAGATGTCAGCCCCACATCAGCTGGTGCCGCCCTGATCCTCATACATGGAAAAACTCCACGCATAATATATCACTTGTTTCTAGGAGGAGGATGCCGTCCCTTCTACTGCCAAAGTGCCAATGAACATTCGGTGAGGACTGCTGCCCCCACCCCCACTGCGGCTCATCGGGTGCTAGCAGCATCAGTAATGACCTGAATGATACAACTTCCCAATTACTCTCCTGCCACTTCACCCACATGGACCTGAAAGGCACAGATGAAGAAAATGGCACTACACAGTGCTTGTACATCAGCTGGAGCCCACCTTGAGTTAGACACAGGGTGACCAGAGTCTTTCCCTGAGGCCAGCTAGCCAAGGTGTTAGCCACTGTGGTCCATATGGCCTTGTTTGTAATTTCTTCACTCTGTGAGTGCCAAAGCAGTGAGAAGCCGATAAATACACAAATGGATGTGTCTACGTCACTATGGAACTTACTCAAATTGGTTGCATTCTGATGCACCTGGATTGGTTATGGTCACCCTCATGAGCACACCAAGATGACCTGTTGTCCATGCTGTGGAGTTTCTCTTCAAGCCCAATTATTATGAAAAGAAATTACTCAGAAAGCCCTAAGAATCCTAGTATAGCTTTGTAAAAGTATTTTTATTCTCCTGAAGTAATTGCCATTTCTGAGGTTAACTGCCCTAGTCTGTAAACTAGGCCTAGTCCTGGAAGCTTCTTGCCTCCTACAATCTTATATAGACCTAGAATGTTGTCAGCTTCTGAGACTTATTGAATACCGCCCACCCCTTTCTAGTTCTTTCTGATCTCTGTCTGGGTGGTTCAATTCAGCTCTTCCAGGTCAAACTCCTCTCCATGCTGATTGATTCAATCTGATCTCTCTCTCTCTCTCTCTCTCTCTCTCTCTCTCTCTCTCTCTCTCTCTCTCTCTCTCTCTCTCTGCCTCATACTTTTTTTGGCATTATGTTCTAGTCTTCTGGCACCTTCTAATTCTCTGGCTCATTCCGTCTTCACCTATGTTTAGCTTGTTCTCTTTCTGCAATCTGTCTCGGTACACCTGTCTAGCTAAAAACTGCTTCTCCTCCTCTTTCCCTCTGCACTGATCCCCCTTACACCTACCTTCCTTTTCCTCTCTCTTCTCATGAGAGTTGGGCATATCCTATTTGGACAAATTTTTCTTGGATTCATCACTTTGTCTGCCACTCAATTTAGACATCGCAGGAGTGGTACCTTCTACAAACTAACTTTACCTTCATTGTTTGGGATTAAAGGTGTGTACTGAGGGTTCATCTGCCTTCCAGCCAGAGGGATAGAAACATTTTTTCCAGTAAATAACACATGGGGGGGGATCCACAGTGTGATCAAATGTCCTGCCACATAGTTTAACATACACTAGTAAACTATAGCACAGTTTAACTTAGCATAGTAAACTGCGGCATAGTTCAACCCTCTGGACATAAGAAGTGATGGAAGCAGGAGGGTAGGCTCTCAAAACTAACTGAGACTATCAGAAGACAAGGACGAAGAAGAAGAAGAAGAAGAAGAAGAAGAAGAAGAAGAAGAAGAAGAAGAAGAAGAAGAAGAAGAAGAAGAAGAAGAAGAAGAAGAAGAAGAAGAAAGAGAGAGAGAGGAGAGAGAGAAGAAGGAGGAAGAGGAGGAGGGAGGGAGGGAAGAAGGAAGGAAGGAAGGAAACCAATGAGGGAAAAATAAGCAAGATGACAAGGTATGTAACTTAGAGAAGTGTGGATGGAGAGGTGGGAATGGATAGGAGAGGTCAAACCACTGTAAGGTGGAATCATCCCTTCTGTAGTAGTGTCTAGTCACAGAAAAGACATGTGTTGTGGAACTCAATCCTTCATCACAGTCAGCTGTGCTTCTGGCATGGCTGGTGGGACCTTGAGAAGTTATTCTGGGCACCAATACCCTCATCTGTAAAGTAGAACTGATAGGACTGAGGTGATTTAAATTAAATAATTTGCAGAAAGGACCTGGTATGATTTGGCCACTGACAAGGGTCAGTGTAATCAGTTTTGACGTGTTATAATCCAGTATGAGACCAAGGAATGGAAGGTATCATGAAAATGCAGTTATAAATTTACCCATGCTTGTAGTGACTAGCCAATAGTAAGGAGCTCACTAGGAAGTCCATCGAACTGTCTGGACAAGCAATAAAAACTGGGGGCTCAGCACACACGCTTGCCCGTAGAACACAACCCTTTCTAAAGTCCAGACCCTGTTAGTCCTTGCCCCTAAGAAGTCTCCTTTTCCCAGACTTGTACATTTAAATATATTACATGCTAGAAGTTTCCCTCCACACTCTAAGGCTACCTGTCAGGAAAACTGGAGTGTGCTTCCCCTGTCAGTTATGTCACTCCTGCTTTCCTGAGAACTCAAGGAAGAACAAATTAGGTAGTGTAACTCTTGGGATGCATGAGACTAAGCTAATTCTCTATTTGTGGGAAGCTTGGTGAGACCTTGTTCACAGCTCTTACCCTTAATGGGTCAACCTAAGACCTTTAAGGTGGAGAATTAAATTCCAGGGCATAAGCATTGACACAGACAGAGAAACAGAAAATGAGAGATGGAAAGTAATTGTTTCCTGGGCTGAAAATGAACACTTCTTATGGAGTTCTGCCCGGTTGAGGCCCTCCCAGCTTTGAGGCTTATCAAAAATAACTTCTTTCAACAGAAGGAATTGTTTTTGGTTTTTTTTCCATTTTTTTTTAATTAACTTGAGTATTTCTTATTTATATTTTGAGTGTTATTCCTTTCCCGGTTTCCGGGCCAACATCCCCCTAGCCCCTCTCACTCCCCTTCTCTATTGGTGTTCCCCTCCCCATCCTCCCCCCATTGCCACCCTTCCCCAACAATCACGTTCACTGGGGGTTCCATCTTAGCAGGACCAAGGGCTTCCCCTTCCACTGGTGCTCTTACTAGGATACTCAGTGCTACCTATGAGGTCAGAGTCCAGGGTCAGTCCATGTATAGTCTTTGGGTAGTGGCTTAGTCCCTGGAAGCTCTGGTTGCTTGGCATTGTTGTTCATAAGGGGTCTCGAGCCCCTTCAAGCTCTTCCAGTTCTTTCTCTGATTCCTTCAACGGGGGTCCTGTTCTCAGTTCAGTGGTTTGTGGCTGGCATTCGCCTCTGTATTTGCTGTATTCTGGCTGTGTCTCTCAGGAGAAATCTACATCCGGCTCCTGTCGGCCTGCACTTCTTTGCTTCATCCATATTGTCTAATTGGGTGGCTGTATATGCATGGGCCACATGTGGGGCAGGCCCTGAATGGGTGTTCCTTCTGTGTCTGTTTTAATCTTTGCCTCTCTATTCCCTGCCAGGGGTATTCTTGTTCCCCTTTTAAAGAAGGAGTGAAGCATTCACATTTTGATCATCCATCTTGAGTTTCATTTGTTCTAGGCATCTAGGGTAATTCAAGCATTTGGGCTAATAGCCACTTATCAATGAGTGCATACCATGTATGTCTTTCTGTGATTGGGTTACCTCACTCAGGATGATATTTTCCAGTTCCAACCATTTGCCTATGAATTTCATAAAGGCATTGTTTTTGATAGCTGAGTAATATTCCATTGTGTAAATGTACCACATTTTCTGTATCCATTCCTCTGTTGAAGGGCATCTGGGTTCTTTCCAGCTTCTGGCTATTATAAATAAGGCTGCGATGAACATAGTGGAACATGTGTCTTTTTTATATGTTGGGGCATCTTTTGGGTATATGCCCAAGAGAGGTATAGCTGGATCCTCAGGTAGTTCAATGTCCAATTTTCTGAGGAACCTCAGACTGATTTCCAGAATGGTTTTACCAGTCTGCAACCCCACCAACAATGGAGGAGTGTTCCTCTTTCTCCACATCCTCACCAGCATTTGTTGTCACCTGAGTTTTTGATCTTAGCCATTCTCACTAGTGTGAGGTGAAATCTCAGGGTTGTTTTGATTTGCATTTCCCTTATGACTAAAGATGTTGAACATTTCTTTTAGGTGTTTCTCAGCCATTCGGCATTCCTCAGCTGTGAATTCTTTGTTTAGCTCTGAACCCCATTTTTTTAATAGGGTTATTTGTCTCCTGCGGTCTAACTTCTTGAGTTCTTTGTATATTTTGGATATAAGGCCTCTATCTGTTGTAGGATTGGTAAAGATCTTTTCCCAATCTGTTGGTTTGCCGTTTGTCCTAACCACAGTGTCCCTTGCCTTACAGAAGCTTTGCAGTTTTATGAGATCCCATTTGTCAATCCTTGATCTTAGAGCATAAGCCATTGGTGTTTTGTTCAGGAAATTTTTTCCAGTGCCCATGTGTCGAAGATGCTGCCCTAGTTTTTCTTCTATTAGTTTGAGTGTATCTGGTTTGATGTCGAGGTTCTTGATCCACTTGGACTTAAGCTTTGTACAGGGTGATAAGCATGGATCGATCTGCATTCTTCTACATGTTGACCTCCAGTTGAACCAGCACCATTTGCTGAAAATGCTATCTTTTTTCCATTGGATGGTTTTGGCTCCTTTGTCAAAAATCAAGTGCCCATAGGTGTGTGGATTCATTTCTGGGTCTTCAATTCTGTTCCATTGGTCTATCTGTCTGTCTCTGTACCAATACCATGCAGTTTTTATCACTATTGCTCTGTAATACTGCTTGAGTTCAGGGATAGTGATTCTCCCTGATGTCCTTCTATTGTTGAGGATAGTTTTAGCGATCCTGGGTTTTTTGTTATTCCAGATGAATTTGCAAATTGTTCTGTCTAACTCTTTGAAGAATTGGATTGGAATTTTGATGGGGATTGCATTGAATCTGTAGATCGCTTTTGGTAAAATGGCCATTTTTACTATATTAATCCTGCCAATCCATGAGCATGGGAGATCTTTCCATCTTCTGAGGTCTTCTTCAATTTCTTTCTTCAGAGAACAGATGGGATTGTTATGTTGGAGACTTACTGCTGAAGAAACTCACCATTTCTAGCTCTTTCTCAACTCTGGCTGGCTGGTTCAACTCCACTGTTCTGGCCCAAACTCCTCTCCAGGCTGATTGATTCAAACTGGCTTCTCTCAGCTTTTGACTGAATTCCTCTGCTTGGCCCCAAACTAACTCTGGCAATTTGATCTGTTCTCCCTGCTCCTTCTCATTCTCTGGCTTTCTCTGTCTTCACCTGCAACCTGTGTCTGTAAAACTGTCCTGATAAATTCTCTCTCTCTCTCTCTCTCTCTCTCTCTCTCTCTCTCTCTCTCCCCCCCGACTGTGTGTGTGTGTGTGTCTGTCTGTCTGTCAGTCTGTATTCCATCTGTTTCACATAGACCGTGAATGTGATCCCTTGCCAGAGCAACCATGTTGCTGGATTAAAATTCCTCTACATCTCCCTCCTGTGTTTAAGCTAAAAACTGTACACAGTTTAACTTTTACAACAAAAACAATTATCAATCCCAAAAACAATTATAAATCAAACAATTTAACAATCCAAATGTCCTTGTGAAGATCCATCGATGTGATGATTCTTCCTAACCACAGTCCTGGTCATCTGTCCTTCAGCAAACGTCCATTTTAGCATCAAGGTTTTCCAATCTGCTGGTCTGAAGAACCATCTGTCCTTCTTCTCCTGGTTTGTTGAGCTATCCCCGTACAGTGGAGATCTTCCTTTGGCTTCATGTGCATTGCTGTCTTTCTGTCTCTCTTACTTCCTTTGGTCCTGCCTGTCATGTGGAGGAAGCTTCTCTTGTTTGGAGCTGTGACCATCACAGAGATCAAGAGCTGGAACATCACAATAAAAACCCCTTTGTTAGCCCTTCCAAGCTAGCACTCCTCCTACAGTAACTAGCCTGATGTCTACTAACAGACAAATTTTGTCCATCTTTGCAAATGACGTAAATTAAATCATACAATACAGTATTAGTATGATTGTTCTAGTTGTCTAGAATCACCAGGGGAGAGTCTCAATGAGGCACTGTCTAGGTCGGGTGGGTCTTTGGGCATGTCTGTTGGGGGTATCCATTGAAGTGGATAGAACTGCTCACTGTGGGTGGCACCATTCTTAGGCACTGGCTTCTGAGCTATAGGGGTAGAGAAAACCAGCTGACAACTAGTTATATGCATTGATTCATTGCTCTTGGATCTTCACCATAATCAATTCTTCAATATGCTGATAGACTGAAACCTGTTATTGTGAGCTATAATAAACCCTTTTTCTCTTAATTCACTTGGTCTTGGTACTTTCCATCATAACTACTGTTTACTATGGAAACTTCCACTTTGCACTTCTGGGGATGGAATCTGGGGCCTTGCTAGGGAAGCACTCTGCCACAGAACTACAGCCACGCCCTTTATTTAAAAGTTTTCATTTTAAAATGTTTTTACATGGAAAAAAAAAAAACATTCTCTTCTGAATCAGTCAGCTTGAAGAGGAGTTTAGGTCAGAACAGCAGAGTTGAGCCAGCCAGCCAGAGTTCAAAAAGAGCTGGTTTGCACAGTGTCCTGCACCCTGGCCCTCTGTCAGTGTCCCTTTGCCTAAGTACAGAAATTTAAGGGGGACTTTCCCTTCCGTTTTCTTCACTCAACATCTGACTTCAGAGATTTACCTCCTGCTGGTCATGGTCGATGCTCTGTCCTCTTTGCTGAATGCTGCTTCATTAAGGCAATGCTTCTAATTATTTATCCATACTACTATGGATGTACATTTGGATAGCTCCCCGCTTGGAGTCTTCACAAATGCTGCTGCTAGGAACATCCTGGCATGGTGTGTTTAAAAGGCTCTTCAGTGATTCTAATGTTCAGTCCCAGGTGGAAAGTGCTGATGTAGTCACACCAACTTGAACTATTATTCTGGCTAACGCAAAGTTAATACAAAATATAAATATACTATCGGTTAAATCCAAAATACAGATATAAACTATTATTGGTTAGTTGGTTGGTTGTTTCCTTTTTCCAAGTAACTCTGGTCTAGATTTGCCTCAGCTTCTCCTGCTGGGAAGCTGTGGAGTGAGTCATACAGAGCTCACCTTGCTGGATCTGGCTCAGTGAAGGCTTTCCCTCTCGTCCTATTGTGATGGATCTTAACAAGCATCCTAAAAGAGAAAATCCCGAGTGTGATTCTTTTTATTTTTCCTTGCAGGGAGCCTTTTATTTTATTTTTTAATTAATCATTTTATTCATTTACATTTCGAATGATATTGCCCTTCCCAGTTACCCCTCCACAAACCCCCAATCCCATCCCCCTCCCCCTCCCCTTTGCCTCTATGAAGGTGCTCCTCCACCCACTCGCCCACTCCCACCTTACCCCTCTAGCACCCCACTATGCTGGAGCATCAAGCGTCCCCCCATTGACGTCAGAGAAGGCCACCCTCTGCTACATATATATCTGGAGTCCTGGCTCCCTCCATGTGTACTCTTTGGTTGGTGGTTTAGTCCCTGCGAGCTCTGAGTGGTCCAGTTAGTTGATGCTGTTCTTCATATGAGGTTGCAATGCTCTTCAGCTCCTTCAGTCCTTCCCTTAGTTCTTCCATTGGGATCCCCGGGCTCAGTCCGATGGTTGGCTGTGAGTATTGCATCTGTATTCGTCAGATGTTGGTAGTTCTCAGGGAACAGCCATACCAGGCTCCTGTCAGCAAACGCTTCATGGCATCAGCAATAGTGTGGGGGTTTGATGTGTGCAGATGGGATGGATCCCTAGGTGGTCAGTCTCTGGGTGGCTTTTCCATCAGTCTCTGCTCCATTTTTTGGCCCTGTCCTTTGGACAAGAACATTTCTAGGTTAAGTTTTTTGAGTATTTTGGGTATGTGTGTATACATGTATATATACACATACATATCTAAATTCAACCTGCTGAGTTGTCTTAGTGTTGCTTGTGTATGTATGATTTCAAGGCTAACCTCTTGGTGTTGTAGAACCAGTTGTGGGCCTCATCCCTGCGGAAGACTAATTCTCCTTCTCGGCAGTCTTTATTTGTGGTGGCCCCATCCTTCAACTGGAGGCAGTGCCTATCTACTTGAGGTGATCTCTTATCTCCTCTTTGTTGGATATTTCAGCTAAAGTCATTGCCATTGGCTCCTGGAAGCCTCTCACTTCCCTGGAGTCTGGGACTTTCTAGTGACTACCCCTAGGCCCCAGCCCCCACTGCTACATGTTTCTATTCAATTTCCTGACCCTCTGTACTTCGCTCATGTCCCTTCTAATACTTGTCCCTGCCCATCCCCCCTTTTTCCCATCCTCTCTCCCTCCAGGTTCCTCCCTTCCTCTACCTCCTGTGTTTATTTTGTTACCCCTTCTGTGTAGCACTGAAGCATCTACACCTTGGTCTTCCTTCTTCTTAAGCTGCATATGATTTGTGGGTTGTATCGTGGGTATTCTGAGCTTTTGGGCTAATATCCACTTATCAGTGAGTACATACCATGTGTGTTCTTTTGTGTCTGGGTTACCTCACTCAGGATGGTATTTTCTAGTTCCACCTATTTGCCTGCAAATTTCATGAAGCCATTGTTTTTAATCGCTAAATAGTAGAACTCAATTGTGTTGATGTACCACAATTTCTGTATCCACTCTTCTGTTGAAGGATATCTGGGTTGTTTCCACCTTCTGGCTACTATAAATAAGGCTGCTTTTAACATAGTGGAGCATGTGTCCTTGTTATATGTTGGAGCATCTTTTGGGTATATGCCCAGTAATGGTATAGCTGGGTCTTCAGGTAGAACTATTTCTAATTTTCTGAGGAACCTCCAGATTGATTTTCAAAGTGGTTTTACCATGATTCTTAACATCACAATGAGCTGGATCAACCATAGGTCAATTTGCTGAACACTGGTCACTCTTTTTGTATGCTATTTCTCAACTATGCCTTTCAATATTGTCTTTTCTAATTGATGTTTTTGAAAAAGGGCTTCCTACTAAGGAAGTTGACCCTGTTTTTCTGGGGTTGGTCATAGGTACACTGCCATGACTTACTTGCCTTTGAATTTCATGTGTGATGGACCCTGAGAATCCCACATCTAAGCTAATCTTTGCTCTTGCTGATTCTTCCCAGTTCTACCCTAAGCTTTGTGCCTGGCATTCTGAACTTCCCAGCCTGTTCTCAGCAGCATCTTAGACTCTGAGTCTGACAGAGAAAGCAGCTACAGCTGAGTTTATCTACATATTGTTCTCCTGGGTCTTACAGCAGCAACGACCTGGTAGATTGCAACTGAAGTGCATTTGTTCACAGTTCTGGATGCTGGATCTTCAAAACAGAAGTGCAGAGAGGATGTCTTAGAGGTCTGGAGGGAGAAAACATCCTACCCCTGGGGCCCTCCATCAACTTCCTTGGCATCCACCACTCCAGTCTGCATCAGTCCTCACATTGCCTTCATCTTTGTTTGTGTGCCTTTGTGATGGTTGACTTTTTGTATTAATTTGACTGAACCATGTTTCCCAGATGTTTAGTCAAGTGAAATTCTGGCTGATTCTATAGGGCTGTTGGGGATTATACCAGTATTTGTGCCAGTGGACTTTGAGTAATGCAGGTTGCCCACTCTAATGGGCCACATCTTGTGGGCTGCATCTAATTAGCAGGAAGCTTGACTAGAACAAGATTGAATCCTGAAACGTGAGGTAACTACTGCAGAACACCTTTCAGCACGAGCTGTCACCAGTCTTCACTGGGTCTGAAGAGAGTTCCTTGGCCTGAAGATTTGAGCCTTGCCAGCCCTCCCCCTCCCCCTATTCCCCATAGTTCCGTGAGCCTATTCCTTAAAATGAGCCTGTCTACGCTCACGTGCATCCAGTTGGTTCCGTTTCTCTGGAGAACTCAGGCTGAAGGTTACCTCTTGTCAGAAATATACCAGCCATTAGAAACAGAACCTACCCAAATCCATTATGACCCTCTCCTAACTATCACATCTGAAAAAATTCTTGCAACAGCTTCTCTCTGTCCTTGAGTCACTTCCATGGCATCAGACAACCTTGATCCAAAAATATTAAACAGAAACTTCTAGGAATAAAAAATTGATATGTTAAATAAGTGTTATTATATCACAATAAAATTATTTCATTTTATTGTTAGATATTTCTGTCAATCACTTTGATGTACCTATTTATATATATATATATATATATATACATAGTATACTATATGTAATTATATTGATAAGGTATAGGACTTGTTGTGGTAAAAAGTTTCTGCCATTCGTAAAGAGTCCTTGAAAGCTACCAGGGCTAAGTGGGAATTGTTGCTCTGAATAAGGCCAGATTCAGAACTTCTGGGTAGACATGAACTTGAAAAATGGCCTCATTCCATTATCTGATATTATGTATATTGTCTTGGAGTTACAGTACCATAGACTTGTAGATGAGATCAGGTGGCTCCCACTCTGCCTCCCATTAAAGAATAGAGCTCTGCACACCTCAGACTTCTAGCACCCAGTCCCATGGCTTTCTTTGGCTCTTTCAGACCGAACAAGTAGATCTCAGATACAACTGAGGCAGTTGCTGCTGGAATCTCATCACCCTCTGCCTAAACCCAGATGGGTCCACTCACTGAAGCGTTTATTAGTTTAATGATCTTTACTGGATTCAACATGGAATTCCCAATGATAAGAGCATGGGTTCTGAAAAGGATGGGCTGGGTGTGGAATCTGGTTCAACCCTTATGTCTGCTTTGAGTCTCACACCCACCTTCTCACAGGCCTGGACCACCCCATAGCTGTCTCCAGGTCTATCCAGCTCAATTTGGCAAAGAAAATGCTTGTCTGTTGACCCCCTTGATACCCTGCTGAGGAGGACAGTCACTAACAGCATACGTGGAAGGACCTTGGTTTCACTCCAATTATTCCTATATGCTTTTTTTCCAGACTTAACCTAATTAGTTATCACATCCTAGTACACTTCTATTCCTATCAACAATCCTAATATCTTTTTATCCTCAATTCTATGTCCTTCTGTTTATACTTAGCACGTATCCCAGCAGATCTTCTAACCACCTGGCTTCCTTATGAAAAAACTCAATGTAAGGGCATAGTGAGGCTTCATATGTAAAGCTTTAGTTTTCCCACTTCTGCTTTTCATGTATTGGGATTGTCACTAGAGAGTAGGAAATGCTTGTCGCCAGTGGACTGAGCTGCAGAACTCTGCATGCTGTATGTGGCCTGATGTCTGCTCTCACAGCCTCTCCTTCACCTTTTATCCCCTTCCATATTGCATTGTTTGGAATTCTTAAAATTCAAACGCTTTTCTTCTCTTCAAACTCTGTGACCTACTGTCCCTCATCAAATGGAGCCAATACCTTCCCATCACTGCATCCCTTATAAACCTTGCTGGGAGGCGACATGAGAAAGGTAGTGTAGAGGCTCTGGAAATGGGATTCTCCCCTGGGCTTGTGACATTGCTGAACAAATATGTCCCATCCTATTTAGGGTATGGCAAGCTTACCTATAAATGCAATTTTGACTCACTTAATGGCAAAATAAGCTAAGTTCGGGCCTGGAGGATCAGAAATGAGCATCCAAAAAATGAGAGTGCCCCCGTGTTAGCACCTCAGAAAAGACATAATATACAAGGTTATATTTCCAAATGCACTTCTTAAGCTCAACATATATTGGCAGACAAGCTTCACCAAAATTCCTCACCTCCTCATCTCTTCCTCTGGTAAGAGATGATAAGCGATTTACTCAAGTTGCACTCCTGAATCCTCGGTGCAGTGACATTAAGAGTCCCTAGTCAATGAACACAGTGAAGCAGATCCCTCGCACTCTCTCCACACCGCCTGCCGTCTTGTGATGGAAGATGCCACTCTGAACTGTCCGAGCACACTGCACCCGGGCAAAGGGCCAACACCCCCATTTCACACAAGGGCTGCATTCCTCCATAGAAATGGTCACTCACATTCCTCACCGGCAGGCACGTGGAGTCCTCATCCCTCATCAAAGAAAAATTTTCTCTTTGTAATAGGAGACCATCACAGTAAACTACAACCAATCAAAATGCAGAGTTGTAAACCACAGAGCCAATGGCAATGTCTACAAACAACCCGCGTACCTAAGGCTCAAGGAAGATTATGAAGAAGCTGTAAAAAGATTGTAAGAGCTGGGGTTGGGGATTTAGCTCAGTGGTAGAGCGCTTGCCTAGCAAGCGCAAGGCCCTGGGTTCGGTCCCCAGCTCCAAAAAAAAAAGAAAAGGAAAAAAAAAGAAAGATTGTAAGAGCCAGGGCGTCAGGGAGTTTGCTGTGAGATTGTGTCTTCTACTACTATCAGAAGCTATGCCTGTAAATCTCACCAATGTGACCACCTAAACATGAGCAGAACAAGGAAAACAGTTATAGACGTGCTAAAGTGGACGGGAAGAAAGACCACGAGGCCTCAGCCCGACACAAAGAACTACAAGCCACTAACAAATGAGAAACGTGGGGGAAATAGTTTTCCTCAGGAAAGGGCACACCACTGGTTCTACAATACCAAATGGCCAGCCCTGAAAAGATACATACAGGTAACACTATACAGATGGAGCGGGCTATCATTAGGAATACATATATGTATATGCATGTACATACATGATTGAACTAACTAACAATTAGTGATAAAAGAAATCAAAAGAGAGCAAGAACGTTATACGGGGGGGGATTTAGAGGGAAGAGGGGAATGTGGGAGATGCTGTAGTTATATTATAATCTCAAAAATTAAAGAAAAATATTTTACAAAATAATAAGATAAATTCAGAAACACAGCAGTCAGTTGGCACAGTAAACAATATGGATTTCTTCCCCACCCACGATCCCTTCCCATCTCTGCCTGTACATGAGCCTAAGGTATCTCCTCTTTAAGTGGCCAAGGAGTCAATTCTTAGTAAGAAATATCTCAGGGGTGCAGTGGAAAAGTGAGAGTTCGATAGTTTGATATCCAGTCAGGTACTGTAATATCAAATCATCTCAATCAAGACACCAGGTAACGTCAGGAGAGAAAGACCAATCCCACCACTTGGAGGGGAAGAGGAAGGAGGCGAAAGCAGCCCTTCTCAGTTTATATGATTAGGACCTTCAGAGCTTCTGGCGGTTGTGCACGTAGACAATTATAAATCAGTTTTCTTTAAAGCCGAGAATGTCCTCAGACCTTCCATTTCACTGGGGTCCCAGAGTGTCATAGGAAGCAATTCATGTCAGTGCATTTGACTGCAGCCTGTCTGTTGAAAGTGTTTCTCCTCCTAGTAGCGGTGAGCCCGTGACAACTGAACACAGGATGTGGATTTGGTCTTACTTTTCCCATGATAGGTCAAAGAATCATCAAACTAAGTGCCTGGTAAGCAAAGGCGTATTAAGAATTCAAGCTCACGCTTCTTGGCTGTTGAATAACAGTCCTGACACACGAGCAACAACCTTGCAGCAGGAGTTATTGGCTTATTAATTTTTAGACACGGGGCCAGCAGAAGACCCTCATGCTGAAAATGTTGTTTTGCTGGCTCTCTTGAGCCAACTCCAGGCAAGGCACAAGGATGTGGTTCTTCTAGAGGTTATCAATTTTTCCATCAGAAAGCTATTTTAACTCATTACGAATGCTTTCTTAAAATGCCACTGTCTACTCACACACTACTGATGACAAAGGACAAAAGTGTCTTGGGAAATGCAAGGCACGAATCCCTCTAATATGTCCATTGCTCCATCCTCATGGCAGTCATTACATCATCTTCCTTCACAAGTATGCAAAGCAACCCTGGCAGAAATCCCTCAGAAACGTTCCTACCCTTGTCCCCTAACATTATACTGATAAAATCTAACGACCTTGGCTAATTTCCTTAACTCTTCTAAAAGTTTCTGCTTGGAAGATGCAAAGTATCAAGTGGACGTCTTTCATGGGACAGGCACATGGACCAACAGTGTGACAAATGCTGGCAGCAGAGAAGCCTGCAGCATCAGCTGTTGAGTGCATGGTATTGCAACAGCCTGGCTGCTTGGCAGGCACCTGTTCTATTCAGCCTGGTTGCACTGCTGAGCCTGCATGGACAGCGAGTGCCTATGATTTCCATAGTTCTTCACACTGCATGGCCTATTCTGCCCTGTAAGCTGATATTCACACTGCTTTAAAGAACAATAACACTACCTGACACTGGGCAACTTGCAAGAACAAAAAAATACTCCTTATAGTTTGGAAGAGTAGAGAGGCCAAGACTAAGTTGCTGGCAAATTCAGCCTCTGGTAGGACCTGCTTTCCACTTTGAAGATGGATTGTTGAGTGGAAGGGACAGAATACTGTCCCCCACGGGGCATAAAAGGGAAGAGCAAGGCCTTTTTGGGGGGCTACTAACCTGTTCGTGTCGCCAATAGTAATTTAATGTCCACAGGAGGACTCCATCTCTAGATGCCATCATATGCAGCATCCGGGACGTGGTAGCAATCTGGACCATGGCTCTACCATGTGTCCCCTTCCTTGCCCTCCTGCACAGCAGACTAAGAGAACCAGCCACTGTCTCGGGGGTGGGAGGGGAGAGCTCCCTCCTCATCTCTGGATGGGCGGTGATGGAAGGCTCAGACCTGTAGCACTGCCTCAGTTAAATCTTCCATTAAAGGGAACGAATAAAGGAAGGAAATGAAGCTAAATCTCTCCTTTAAAAAGAAATGACAAGATTTTACCTTGTCCACACTACCTTGAACTCAGGCTTAAAGTGTGCTGGAAAAATATCATGGGTCAGGCTGCATATGATATCTTAACGAATCAAACTAGCTGCCTTAGCTTCAAAACTAATGAGTTGTGGCTTTCCCTCTTCCCTCTACTCAACTCCCACTCATTGTTCTAGATCATGCTATTAATATTCCATCCAAGAATGAAAGCACGTGATGGGGCCCTGTGCTTCTCATTATCCCGCCTTAATTCGCACCTTGAGATGAGTTACTCTGGAAGTTTCTGACCGCGCTCTAGCTGATCCAATATGAAGCCCCTGCTTTCATTTCTCATCCATGCTGTATAACCCGTGTCCTGTTTCACATCGCGGCACCCTTGGGACTCCAGCCCTCACTGATCACACCATTTGCTGTATGAGAGACCCAGACCCATGGCGACTCAGCCAAGATGACATTATCCTACCACAGCTTAGATGCCAGGGTGTCAACCATGGAATAAGCAATGGTATTGTTTTTCAATGATGCAGCTTCGCATAAGGAAGCAGTTTGTGCAGGAGGTGTTATGGTGCTATGCACAGGATGGGGTTGTTTTTAATAATGTGATATGGGAAATCTCATGATGCCCCAAAATGGATTATCTATTCTTAGTTCCAACCTGAAAGTGACTTTTCTCACACATAAGAATTGCAGACCTCGTCAATAACCACAATCCTTTAAATTTTTTGCTTCTGGCTCCCAAATTACTAATCCTCACAGAGGGAATGCAGCTGCCCAATCAATCCCTCTTTGGAGCCACAAAAGCCAGAAATCTATATGACCATAGGCAGAGCATTGGGGGCAATACTGATAAGAAGCAATGTCTAAAGAGTGTATGTGAGGGACTCTGAGCTAGTGACACTGGAGACAGAAAGACCTTTTGTTTTCATCAATTAAATCAATTCACTGCTAAGTCCTTTGGGGGTTTATTCTACTGGCCTCCTCCCCCAGGAGTTATGAGATTTTCAAAAAAAAAAATCTTAAAAGGAGATTGATAGATAGATAGATAGATAGATAGATAGATAGATAGATAGAAGCTGTGTGTGTGTGTGTGTGTCTTTATCTCTCTCTTTTTCTCTCCCCTCTCTACCAACAATCAGCCTATCTTTCCCAGCTTCCAGACAGCTTTTCTTCTGAAGTACCCTCCCAACATTGGGTCCCAGGGCTGTCTAGACTGTGTATTCCTCAAACACTTTGGGATCTGGGATTCTGCCACTCCCTTCCAATATTTTTTTTTCCATTCAACACTGTCTTTGATCAGGTCCTAACTTTCTAAAACACCAGGGGATTTTGGCCTTCCTGTAGCTTCTCCTGTTTGCCTTGTGTTTTTGTCAGGGTTTCTATTCTTGCACGAACATCATGACCAAAAAGCAAGTTGAGGAGAAAAGGGTTTATTCAGCTTACTTTCATGTTGCTGTTCATCACCAAAGGAAGTCAGGACTGGAACTCAAGCAGGTCAGGAAGCAGGAGCTGATGCAGAGGCCATGGAGGGATGTTACTGACTGGCTTGCTTCCCCTGGCTTGCTCAGTTCGCTTTCTTATAGAACCCAGGACCACCAGTCCAGGGATGGCACCACCCACAATGGGCTGGGCCCTCCCACCTTGATCACTAATTGAGAAAATGCCTTACAGCTGGGTCTCATGAAGGCATTTCCTCAAGGGAGGCTCCTTTCTCTGTGATAACTCCAGCTTGTGTCAAGTTGACACACAGAATCAGCCAGTATACCTTGCAAAACTTTCCAGGAAATTTTCTAGGAAATATAAATAACCTTGTACCCCACGAAACTGAGAGACAGGAGATAAGTAAGGATATGTGCACACCAGTTAATATCTCAATATCTTATTCTAAAGTGGAGATCTAAATAGGCTGTGGGTCTCCAAGGTCGAACAAGATCTTTCCAGATAAGTGCAGCCTGAGCCATGCAGAGAAGAAATCAATTTGGACAAGAATTATCTAGCAAAAGATGATTTTTTTTCAGGAGGATGGGAGATGGGAAGAGGGCAGAGGGCTGTATACCATCTCTTCTCAGCCTGAGGTCTGCACAAAGAACAGGGAATAGTGAGGGGACACCCTCTCCACAGCTCTCATAAGATCATCCTGAAACTCAAGTTTACTGTCCCTTAGTCACTAGGTCTGTGCTACTAAGCATCAGACACTGGGTCTCTGTGATTGATGCCCACTGGACAATAAAGTCATACGGGAGACAAGACAGACACACTGCTCCCCTGAGAGGACTGCCTCACCTGAGACTATTGCTATCCGCAGGAACAGAATGAAGAAAACACCTCATTTTCAAAACAATCGAGTACTACTCAGCTATCAAAAACAATGACTTCATGAAATTCATAGACAAATGGATGGAACTAGAAAATATCATCCTCAGTGAAGTAACCCAATCACGGAAAAACACACATGGCATGCATTCATTAATAAGTGGATATTAGCCCCAAAGCTCAAATTGCCCAAGATACAATCCACAGACCACAGAAAGCTCAAATGCAGATGCTTCAGTCCTTCTTAGAAGGGGGATGTAAAAAAAAAAAAAAAGAAGGGGGAACAGAAATGTTCATAGGAGGAAATATGGAGACAAAGTTTGGAGCAGAGACTAAAGGAAAGGCCATTCAGAGACCTCCCCACCTGGGGATCCAGCCCATATACACACAGCCACCAAACCCAGTCACTATTGGGGATGCCAAGAAGTGCATGCTGACAGGAGCTTGATATAGCTGTCTCCTGAGAGGCTCTGCCAGAGCATGACAAATACAGAGGTGGACTCTCATAGCCAACCATTGAACTGAGAACGGGGTCCCCATTGGAGGAATTAGAGAAAGGATTGAAGGAGCTGAAGGGGTGTGCAACCCCATAAGAACAACAATACCAACCAACCAGAGCTTCCAGGGACTAAACCGCCACCCAAGCAGTACACATGGACAGACCCATGGCTCCACCCGCATATGTAGCAGAGGATGGATGGCCTTGTGGGGCACCAATGGGAGAAATAGTTGGTCCTGCCAAAGCTGGATCCTCCAGTGTAGGGGAATGTCAGGGCGGGGAGGCAGGAAGGGGTGGGTGGTTGGGTGGTGGAACACCCTCATAGAAGAAGGAGATGGGGGGTGGGATAGGGGTTATGGATGGGAAACCTGGAAAGGGGTTAACATTTGAAATGTAAATAAATAAAAATATATCCAATTGGGGGAAAAAAAGGATGTCCAAATGTTAGGTACAACTTTTACATGGCACGGATGCTTTGAAAAGTAATCCTCCCTTTTCCAGTTTATTACAGTGCTCAGTTACTCGGGAGATGGGAATTTTGGAAGTCAGTCATCTATGTGTAATGCAAAGATTAGCCCTTGCCAGAGGGGAGCAGATATGACCTGGCCTGTGTGCCCATCGCTTCCCAGCCAGCACAAGGCACAGATCTTCCAGCCATAATATGCGGTCTAAGACTTTACTCTTTCTCCATTTTGTTGTTCGCACAATGGTTCTGCCTGAACAACGGAAGAATCTTCAGGGTGTCTGGTGACCAGGCAACCAGTCAGACTGTAGTCATGTGAAAAGGTGCAGTAGAACTCTCCTAGCACAAGTAATCCATTAGTACACGCTTATTGTTGAGCAAAGAATCCTAGAGAGTATGTAAATTAGCTAATAACAGAAGTGAAGGATTGCCTGCTATCCTGTCACCTGGTAATAGCTCTGATTGATAATAGCATGGTGGATATTTTTACATATACATAGAACACATTTCTAATTTTTACCAGAACACTACTACCATTGTATGGTTTTTAGCTTTCTTTTAAATGTAAGGACATATTTTCATATAAACAAACAAACCCCTGTCTCATCACTTCCTATCTATAGGATACCCGATAACAACATAATTTTAGAAAATGCAGGTTCTCTCCAGTTTTTGGCATTGCTAGTTACACAACGAATGAATAAACCATAAATATATTTATGGTCACTCCTTTGAAATAAATTCTTTCAAAAGGAAGTTAAAATGAAACCTGTTGAGATTTCAAACACTGTTTTGATCCAAGCTGTAAAACTACCCTTCAGAAGCGTCTTTCCAAGTCACACTCCCACCCGTGATGTCTGGGTGAGGGTCCAGAACGTAAATCTCAATGCTATGCAGCCAACTCACTGACAGACCAAACTTCTTATGATTTAGAGATCCGAAGTCCTTCCAACACACTGTCCATCATGTACGTGAGCATACCCATGAATAAAGTGACCTCACTAATAAACTGTACACATATATCTCTGTATACATGTATCAACTAAAAAGATCCTTAGCAAGGAATTCGGCATTAACTCCAAAAATCATAGTCTGCTTTTTAAAATCTTGTTTAATCAAGTCACCATCTAAGTCGCAAGTTCTTTGCCAACTGGATCTGCTCCAACACCCCTCTGTTACAACATCTATGGCTCCATCCTCGGAAGGGAGACAAGAGGCCCAGCCCTCCTTTTGGCCCAGCTCCTTCTTCAGCTGTTCCCTCTACTTCCCTTCAGGAAATCTTGAAGCCAGTGTTGCTTCCTGGGTGGAACTTAGTCAGTTTTGAATTCTGGGTCCTGGACCTGTTCCCTCTGTGTCTGAATTTTGCTGCCCTTGCTAGCTCCCCAGACAGTTCTCCTGAACCATGGAAGCCCACTCATCTTGACGTCCTGTGGAAGTCCACCCGTCATGACGTCCTGTGGAAGTCCACTCATCTTGACGTCCTGTGGAAGTCCACCCGTCATGACGTCACATCCACGAAGCTTTCCTCCTTTCCCAGCTGGCACTCTGATTCTGCCACTCACGCCTCCTGTCCGTGCCTGTCTCCTCCATGTTACAATGAACTCACAATGTTTTCTGAATTTAGAATTTTACTATGCTATAAGGGATGCTTCATACGTGGTTGATAAGTATGCAGCAAGCAATTGAATAGATAGGTTACGAATTTTCTGGCTTCATCTACAACACCTCTAGGAACTCTGAGATTCAAAATCACTAGAAGACAATCTTTTTCTTTTTTTTACATCTAAGGGTCAGAGTCTTTTCTGGAGCTCATCAAAATCTAGTCACCGCCCCAACAGTTTTCTACTGGAAGAACTACTCGCTAGTTCTCTAGTCGCCCAAGTTCTCTTCTTGGGAGCAGGTGCCTGCTGACAGTTCCAACAAGGGGAGCAGTTGACAAAAGTCCATCCAAACACTTAGTACAGTGGAATCATCCAGGTGCTACCCCCATCCTTGGAGGGAGAGGTGGAAGGGTTATAGGAACCCTGGATGAATAAGGGGAGGCTGATAAATGTGAAGGGAACAGGGTATTTGCATTCCCTTCCAGCAGTGACAACAGCATGACACTGCCTTAATCAGGGTTTCTATTACTGCACAAACATCATGACCAAGAAGCAAGTTGGGGAGGAAAGGGTTTATTCAGCTTACACTTCCATGTTGCTGTTCATCACCAAAGGAAGTCAGGACTGGAACTCAAGCAGGGCAGGAAGCAGGAGCTGATGCAAAGGCCATGAAGGGATGTTACTTACTGGCTTGCTTCCCCTGTCTTGTTCAGCTTGCTTTCTTATAGAACCCAGGACCACCAGCCCAGGGATGACACCACCCACAATGGGCTGGGTTCTCCCACCCTGATCACTAATTGAGAAAATGCCTTACAACTGGATCTCATGGAGGCATTTCCTCAAGGGAGGCTCCTTTCTCAGTGATAACTCCAGCTTGTGTCAAGTTGGCACACGAAACTAGCTAGTACAACAAGGGAAATAAGCAAGAAGAGTACTTGGGAACCACGTTTCCACTTTAGTCAACTTTATCCTGTAGAACTGAGGAGTAACATCACAAGATGTCCCGACGCAATGTGGGCGGTTCCAGCTCTGAAGGTGCTTCAGCTGTGCTCACACTGCATGACACCGTTTCCCAAGACACACCCCTCCCACCATTTTTACAGCAGAACATCTCCCCTGTTGCTTTTCAAAGCTGCTCAAATCATAGACATATGCCCCGATTTTCCACGGAATCGTGGCAGAATGCCCTACAGCAGCCACAGCAGTCCTACAACCAAGCACCTGCAGCAAGGAGACGGAATTCAGGGATGGAGTTCTGCATTCGAAACTGTATTCTAGGCCAGTGGTAGAATTAGCCTGTAATATGGGGGCAGGAATGATTCCAGAGGCTAACATCCACAAGCTTAAATTTTAGCTTTGCCATTTTCTATTGTGTAACCCTGGGGGAAATTATTTACCTCTCTGATGAAATGCCAACTGCACAAATTTGTTCTTTCGATAAACAACAAAGTTATCAAAATGAGTGTTAATGATACCCAGATTTTTCTCATAGGAAAAAAAATACGTGCTATGTTTTTCTGTATATTGGCTAAAGTTTAATCTGACTCAGAAGAAGGAGGAGGAAGAGGAGGAGGAGGAGGAGGAAGAGGAGGAGGAAGAAGGAGAAGGAGAAGGAGAAGAAGAAGAAGAAGAAGAAGAAGAAGAAGAAGAAGAAGAAGAAGAAGAAGAAGAAGAAGAAGAAGGAAGAAGAAGAAGAGGAAGAAGAAAATTCATTTAAAATATTCACAAAAAAACATTATCAACTTACAGGACGGAGAGATAACTTAGCAGTTGTAAGCACTTGCCGCTCTTCCAGAGGACCTGACAACTGTAGCTCCCTGGGATCCACAACTCCATTCTGTCCTATGTTTCTGGAACCCAGATACATGATACACACACACACACACACACACACACACACACACACACACACACACACACACACACGAAGTAAACACGCACATGTGTGCATACATACATAATCTTTTGAAGAATGTATCAGCTATGTAGAAGCATGGTCTTCCCACCATCAGAATCCTAGAATAATATCTCACCCCTAGCTGGGGAACTGTTGCCAGGTGATGGCTGCGAGGGGAAAGAGGGTCAATTTTCTTTAGTGTTGTGGTCCCTGGGAGGTGAATGACCACAAACAAACCCATGTGGGCACGCAATGGGACTCAGCACTATACAAACAAACATAAAAGAGAACATTAAATGGAAGGGAGAAAAGACAGGGAATCCAGGAGGAGTTGAGAAGGTGACTGAAATACATTGTTTGCATTAGGAAATTCCCAAATTATACATATGTGTGTATAATTTTAAAGAAATTATATGTTTCTAAAATAATATTTGCCTTAGAAGACTTTTGACTTGCTGTGTGGGAGGTGCAAATGATTTTCTGACAGTTTCTTCAGGGAGTAAGAAGACTCTGAGGACTTGTCTAGAAACCTTAAGTTTTCCTTTGAGCTCCCCTGCCCCGCCCCAAACAACAGTAGAAAGCCCCACCCTCCCGGAAGTCTTCTTGTGACCTCCCACCTTGGAGTGGAGCTGGCTCAGAATCACTGGCTGTGCTAACGCCGGATGGGGTGCTGTTGAGCCACCCTCCTTCAATAGGAAAAGCAAAATGGGACGAGCGTGAGTCTGAGAGCAGGAAGGCTGGTGGCTGAACTGTCACCCTCAGGCAAGAGCAGCAAGGACGTAAGGGGGGGCTGCCTTTGAACTTGAACCTCCTGTTCCTTCTGTGTCCCACTGGACAATCTGCCAGCCTCAGAATTAGAAGGATCTCCAGGAGCCACAGAAACAGTTGAGTGAGTCGTAGGGGAAGCCTAGAAACACTAAGTGAGAGAAAGGCTGAAAACAAGACTATAACCATACCACCACCACCATCACGGCTGCCGATTCTTCCTGTCCACGAGCACCAGCCTCTGTGATACCTAGGGCAATACAGACAAAGAGATGAGGCCAGCTAGGAGTCGTGGGATACAACCTTGGGGTACTCGGGATAAAGCTCCCACTGGACTCCAGCAATCAGAGCTGGCCTGGCCTGGTACCCAAGAGTTCCTATCTGTTTAATAGAGACGCATTGGGAATGATGTTTTTAAACACTTTCTGCCCTTGTCTTCATTTCCCTTTCCTTATGGCTACCACCCATCAAATCAATAGCATCTATGGCTTCCAAAATTCATTGCTTATGAGCCACAAGAGAAGTCTGGCATTCTGAGCTCTGACCTCTACAGAACTCAGAAAGGCTTAGTGTCGATCATTGAAACAACTCTTCAGAAGTTGTGACTGAGATAACTGGGGGATGGTGCATCTACTGGGGTTTAGCACTTGTGAAATAAAGGGAAAATAGAGGAAGCCTCAGCCAAGCCAGCAGGGAGCTCTCGAGTCTCAGCCATCCAACTAAAATAGGGTTTTAGGCTGAAATGGCCATATTTTATGTCCCTTCCCTGGCTACAGTCGCCTGTGCTGGCATGACCTCAGGCAGAGTAGCCTTCTGCAGCTCAGACTTTCCCTGAATGTGTCCATGTGTTACCTATATATCCAGTTTCTGGGACAGCATTCCTTCAAGGGGTCAGGAAGGCTCTCGTTTATGAATATACTCTTTAAAACCCTTCCAGTTTGAAGAAACAGGTAGACAAGGGAAGGAAGACAAAGGAAGGGTGTGTGTGTCTTCATTTTCTAAAAAGGGAAATTTGGTTTGCGTCTGGACATTTGACATGTCCAGACAATGCATTCAGGAGGGTAGTTTGTTTTACCTCTAGTTCTGTTCTGAGAACAGGGTCGGCCCACAAAACCTGGTGCTCTGGTCATGGATTTGCTAACCAGACTAATTGACTAATTTTTGTCTCCTCTAATTCCATGCCTCCCACCCCAAAACACCAGACACAAGGCCAACCCGCATCTGATTGTTAAGGAAGGCCTTCAGGAAATAGAAGAACTTGCAGAGCCCAAGCCTCACAGAGAGAAGGACAAACCCTATACTAGGTTCTCTTTTCAGGACCAGAATCTTCTTTTCAGCCCGGATGAGCCCTATGACTTTTGATTTCGAAGCCTAGGGGAGGACTTCCAAGAAATTCCAGAAAAATCTGAAGAATTCCTGCCAATCTTCCTCATCCTGAGCAGAAGGAACATCAATCTCCCCTCGTGGGGACGGCAGCCTTCACACAGCCGCTAGAGGAAAAACGATTATGCTAACTTGGACCCTGAGGGCGTTATTATATTAAAGCAAAGAAAATAAATCTGCATGCTCCGCTCAGAGTCCTCACCCCTCCTCTGGGCTCGCAGCGAAGTAGAGATGGAGGGGGAAGTGAGAAAGCCACACTGGAGACGGGCTTTTTTCCAGATCATTCATTAAACCACAAAATACTGAGGCCCTAGGAGGGCATTGCTGGATCCCTGAGAGCTGAAATTGCGAGATGAACTCAGAAGAACCGAGAGTAACAAGTATCAAAAATGTCAAATTTCACTCAATTTAAATATAGCTAAAGAAAATCTGCTGAATTTCCCCCTCGCTGAAGTTTTCTGCCCAGCACACTTCGTTTCACTGAGAGCTGGGCTACCAGCCAACTTCCAGTAATCACCTAGTGCAAAATGTACTGTCCCGTGCACTCCTTCAGAAAGGGCACAAAAGGGTGCATTTAACTGGGTTCTGATAATTCTAGAATTATCTCAGCTCAAAATGCTTGGTTTTTGTTGTTGTTGTTTTGTTTTGTTTTGTTTTGTTTTTTTAAATGTGTGCCTGTGTCAAGTCTGCGCGTACATCTGTACACCACAGGTATGCAGTTCTGACAGAGGCCAGAAGGGGGCAGCAGAAAACCTCAGGAACTGGAGTTACAGAGAGTTGTTAGCTGCTACGTGGGTACTGGGAATTGAACCCTGGTCCTCTGGAAGCACAGCCAGTGACCTTAACCACTGATCCATCAACTCTCCAGTACCGTGTTGTTTACTTTAAATAATACCTGATCTACGAAATTGGAATAGTTTTCAGTAATCTGGGGATGTGCCCTGTGGAGGTGGAGAAAGGAACCAGTACAAGTCTTATGGGGCCTGAAAACCTAAGGGTGGCTGCTCTGCTTTGCTCGAAGGTTGGTGTAGCTGCTGTTTGGACTTCCGTTGCATTTCTGACACTCTTGTACATGGAGGTGGTGCACTCTGATTATACCCACGCCCTTGGCCTCCCTCCCATCCCTACTAACAAGCCTTCCAGTCCACACATTTACCTTTACTCTTCAGTATTCCTATTCATTTTTAGGCATCTTGTACAGTGCGTTTTACTCAAATTCATCCTCCTCTCTCGCTGTTCCCCTAACTCCTCCCAGATGTACCATCAGCTCCCACCTCCTCAGCTCCGCGTCCCCTTCTTTAGTTTAGCCACCCATTGAGTCCAGTCTGGGTCTCCCAGTTGCTCCTGAGTGTGTGTCCGTCCTCTGGAGGATGACTGACCTTACTGGGGACCACACCCTTAAAGAGAGCTGACTCCCCCTCCCCCAGACGTCATTAACCGTCTGCAACGCCTCAGAGGAACCTCTTCCGACTGCATGCTAGAACGTTGACGGATTTGATCTCCTGCAGCTGCTGTGAGTGAACTGGTGGGTGCCACCAATGGTCCTGTCACGCTATCATGTCCAAAAGATACTGCTTTGTTTCGGTACTCCCTGACCTCTGGCTTGCTCTGTCCTTTCTGCTCCCTCCTGAGTGACAGTCCCTGACTGGGGGGATGCTGCAGCTGTCCCATGTATGACTGAGCAGTCCACTGACACTTTAACCGGATGTGAGTCTCTGAGTTAACCACCACCCACTGCACAAAGACACAGCAATAAAACCCATTTAAACGGAGTTGCAAACTGCAGGTCCTCACCCATGCCCGAGGTCAGGGCCCAGTCTTGGTTTCGATGCTCGGTGTCAGTGGGTTTCCCGGCTCACTAAACACGGGGAAGAGGGTGTCTGTGGAAGGTGACAGGGCTCATACAAATACATAAAATACCGAGCAGAATGCTGCCTTGCTTCTAGCTTTATCTGTCTCAAGGTAGCGCAAAAATCAAAGACCCTGGGAGGTCAGATCACGAGCTCCTGTTCACGCTGAAACTCAAGCTGCTTCCTAATGAGGAACACAAGAGAAAGAAGTTCGGGAGCGTAACTGTGGGGACAGAGAAGACTCTGGGAGGCGACGCTCTTACACTCTGCTCACTCCACATCCATCCTCTCAGGCTGTTCATGACATGGTGACAAGCACTCAACACATTAAATGCTGCCAATGGACTTGCCTCTATGTGCTTAAAGAGCAAACGACAATTAGAAAATAATGTGTGCCCTTTTATGCAAACATTATCTATACTAATCAGGAGTTAGGGAATAAAGGGAGCTGCTGACAAGCTGAGTGGAGCATAGGCACAGCCATAACCGCCACTTCCTCAGGCCTCCCTGTCACAGGGCAACCTATGAAAACCTTCATTGCAGAGACTACCATGCAGGTAAAAGCAGGGTGACCAACATATAACTTTCCTTCCATACCAGAACCTACTTAATGCATCAGCAGGTGGAGCTGAAGAGCTATGGGAGCCACTGAGTTAGGGGACATCCCAGACAACTGTTTGGAGACTGTGTTGATGGCATTTTATATCAGATAAATGACTGCAAAGACCTGCTGTATTCCTACAGGTCCTGGGGGGTGTTTTCTAGAGAAGCCAGTGAGACAGGAATGTCATTCGCTCCACTCGTCTGTCCACTCACTTGCTCCCCACAAGAGCAGGGCACCCATCAAACGCGGGAGAGCTGTAGGAATTCAAGCAGAGCTTGAATTGTAGAATTCAGGCGAGGCTTAATCCCTAAAAAGCTCCACACGGTTTTTTCATGCACTGTGGCATTAGACAGGCCTTGTTCAAGCCACCTCTTGACTGTCACATGGGAAGTATGTACCCTCAGATTTTAGGTAACTGACCCATCATCACCTATAAAGCACTGGATTGGTAAATGCACCCCAGTAACTCCCCATCTTCCCAATGTTACCTGAAGATTTTATTTTAATCATCATGCCTACCCTCCTTACCATTAATTTTCAAAGTCTTGGGTATTTCTACTGAGAAACAAGTGAGAACTCCTTTCTTCTTTAGAACTGGGTGTCTAACAGGCAACCATTGGCTTTGATACCCAAGCATGAATAGTGGTTGCCTGCATCAGTAAATGTGAGGTGCCCAAAGCTGTTACCTGAAATTGATCAATGAACAGAGAGCCCTGAATTGTGATAGCTTTGTTTCTTACAAAGGAAAAATGCCCCCCCCAACCTTTACAACTTGATCAAAAAGGAGGAACTTGTGTTATTCATTTCTGTGATAAAATCACTAACAGAAGTGACTTTAAGAAAAAGGGGGTTTGCTTTGGATTACAGCTCCTGGGAGGGATGGCAGAAACATGCTAGGGGGTCACACAGCATGCACAGGAAGGCTGGTGGACCACACAGCGTGCACACACAGGAATCAGAGAGGGAGAATGGCTATAAAAACTCAGTTTGTCCCCAGTGATGCACATCCTCCTGTAAGGCTCTGCCCTGCTTAGAGATTGCAGAAGCTTCCCAAACAGTGCCACCAGCTGGGGAAAGAGCATCTGAGCATTTGGGAGGTGGAAGCAGAAGGAGCAGAAGTCCAAAGTCATCCTCTATTATACCAAGTTCAAGAACATCGTGGGCTCTGGGAGACTCTGTCTCAAAACAAGATAGGCATGCTAAGAAGACATGGGAAGAAGATTTGTGAATTAAGAAATGCCAGGCTAAACAAGGACATTCTGTTATAAGTTCAGGGAAAATTAATTCGGTGTAAAAATCAGAACAGGCAAAATCCCACAAAATGGTATGAGAATAAGAACTACACCACATCCCTCCAAACGAGCTAGAAACATTCCCTGGAGCCGTCAGAGCTGTGGAGTCTGCACCCTAAGACACAAAGGAACTCAGAAGACACAAAGAACAGAATGAAAAGGTGTTACAAAAAGGAAACTAGGTGTTACAAAAAGGAAACTAGGTGTTACAAAAAGGAGCAACTTCAAACAGAGACTCCCAAAGCAGAGAGAACTAAAGACACAACAGATGATATCATAAGACATCTTAAGTAAGGTGGAGAGGAAAAGATTAAGTAAGCAAATATGAGTGGAGGGGGCTACAAGGCTGGGGAAACTGAGGCAGGAGGGTAAGCGGGTGAGGAAACATATTTAAGATAACCAAGGGAGTGGTGTGAGCAGGTGGTCCCTATCTAGCAGGGCTGCTCCTGGGGCTCTTTTCCCTCCTGAGTGGCCTTGTCCAGCCTCCATGTGAGGGCTTTTGCCTTGCCTTGTTGTGTCTCGTTTTGTCCTGTTGCTTCGAAGCCTGCTTTTTTTTCTGAAGAGGAAATGGAGGGGGAGTGGATCTGGGGGAGAGGGGAGGTCAGGGAAGCTAGGAGTCATGGAGGGAGTGGGAAACTGTGGTTAGAATGTGTTGTATGGGAGAAGAATCTACTTTCAATTTTAAAAAAAGAATAAGGATTCTTTTGAAAAAAATTATCAGCATGGAAGGACTCAGAGATTATCATTCCACATTTAAAGGAACATTAGCCGAGTAGCAAACATGCACACTTGTGAGTCCAGACCAATTCCTGAGGATGGCAGAGCTAATGCGGTATGCTCGAGCTATGCAGGTAGTGGGGGTGGGGCTCAAAGAGAACAGAAGGGAGCTGCACCCTCTCAGCAGCTCCTCTGATTCAGCTTCTGGCTGTATTATTAAGTTGAGGCTCTCTCGGTGGCATGAGGCCATGCTAATTCCATTATTCTCTGGGTTCATGAGTTCTCTGGGCATGAAAGACGGGGATGCAGCTAAGAGCAAGAAAGGCCCAATTTATAGGCTTAGTCGTGCACTGAGGAGGGGTGTCATGGGGAGCCTCAAGTTACTTTATTAGGAAGTAAAGTTGTCAGAACTGTACCTGTGATGCCAGATAATGGAGGAGGGTCATGGGTGCCAGGCTAGCCTGGGCATGATAACCCAGGCTAGGCTACATAGTAAGTCCTGTGTCCCAAACACCAAAACAGAAGAAAGAAGACCATGAATTTGCATGTGTGTATGTACGTGCATGAGAGAGAGAGAGAGAAAGAGAGAGAGAGAGAGAGAGAGAGAGAGAGAGAATGAGTGAACTCACAGGAGATAAGAGAGAGAGGGGAAGGGAGGGGGAAGAAGGGAGACAGACAAACAGACAGACAGAGAGCCAGAGATAGAAAGAAGATAGATTGGAAACAAAATAGCAATTAAGTGTCTCTAACAGCATATCAACTTAGATCGCAGTCTTATGATTCTTCTTGAATTGCTTTGATTGCATTTACTTGTGTGCGCATGCCTGTACCATAATGCACATGTCTCAGTCAGCAGACAGGATATGGGAGTAAATTCTCTTGCACCACATAGTTCCCAGGGATCAAATTCAGGTGATCATGGTTGGTGGCATCTGGCATCTCACTAGCCCGTGGTCTTGAAGTGCTTTGTTTAAAAAAAGCAAAGAAGCATTATGGAGGAAAGGGCTAACCTCTAAGGCAAGCCTGGAGCACTTGTTTCTACCTGATAAGGAAGTTGTCAAATAGAGTCGAGATCATGTCAGGCTCTCAGAAGGCATGGGGAAGAGGTTGCCCCTAGCTGAGCCAACTTGGCCTTCAAAAGGAACCAGTGCAGTTGAGCAGAGCCTATCAAATATAAATTAGCTAATTCAAATCATGCTTAATCTAATTGGCTAGTTTGGAGGACAGTAACTCCCTTTGGAACTAGTGGCTGGTGGGAAAGAATCACCCATGCTTCACCTTGAACTGCTCGCCTTGGGTACAGAGAGTAGGGATAGAAACTGTCTCTGTGAATGCGAACACTGTAGCACTCAAACGCCTCCGTCTGCAGACGCCATATAATCCCAGGGTGTGCAAACCGGGCTGCTCACATCGCAGAGACAGACAGTGGCCCCGGTGTGTTTCCTGAACACATCCCACCTCCAATCTGCCTGGACGATGGGCCTGAGTGTGAGGAAGCCTCCACACGGAGCTGCGGCAATGTGGAAAACACACATGGGGACCATCTGAAGGATGCCTCAAGGATGTGGGAATCGGCACAGTGGGGGACTGGGAAGTCAGCTGTAAGAAAGAGAGAAGAGGAGGCCAGCAGCCCAACAGCACAGAGAGCAGTGATAGAGACAAGACTGGACAATGGCTTCCTGAAGATGACCCCAGTGAGGGGCATTATACTGCTGGCCAGACACACACTTCAAGTAACCAATGCCCAGGTCAGGAGGGTGGTTTCCTTAGCAAAACACAAGTTGAGGTGCATAAAGGGGCACCTGCGGTGGCTGTAAAGTTCTATTTCTTAGTCCTGGGTGTTTACACAGATCTTTGTCATATAACATAAGCTGTACACTTCTGGCTTTATCTGTGGTTTGTTTCACAGATTTTAAGACCGATCAAAAGAGAATAATAAATCTTACAGCAAAGCTAGCTACCCATGTCTTCCTCCCCCCCCCTTGGTAAATTCATGTTTAATGGGCTACTTTATTTAAACTGGGCACTTGCACATTTCTGGGACTGTTTCTAAGAATCATTGCTCTTTAACCAACCAACTACTGTTTCCTGCAGGCCTACTATGTGCTGCAGATTTCTGTTCTGTGTCGAACATGAGCTTGTACCTTTCGGTTCCTGCTTCCTTTTTTTTTTTTAGCTTGTTTCACATGTGTTGAAAATTCTGTGTTTGGGCATCTGCTGTGGCTGACACCCACTGTGAGCAATGTTTTTGCTGCGTAAACTGGTTTGTGTATTGAGTCTTGAGGGGGAGATCACAAAAGCATTCAGCACGCAGTGGCCCATTTCCCTGGCACTGCTTCCGAGAGTCCGTGGGCAGCTCTGCCTCACTAGCTGAGAACAGACCTTCTACCTTCTATTCAGATGACGCAGCATCCTAGGCTCAGCACCACAGGGCAAATCTCGAGAGCTGAGTGTCAGAGAGGTTTGTTTACACCAGCAAAGTTCCCAGCAAAGCCTCCGTGTGCTGGGCTGGTTTTGAAATGGCACAAGTTCGTGAACAGCCAGAAGCAGCTCACTCTTCTACCCCAGATGCACCAGTTTCTACATCAAAGGCTCGGCACCTTGATTTATCAGTTAATTTATTACTTGATAATTGCAACGTGCCTATAATTCACTCCCGTCACACCAATTTTATGTACAAAGCAAAGGAACCATAACAGTTGCAAAGCTACAGAATTTCTCCATGGCAGTTTTTACCTCAATCCCAAAAATAAATAATGGCAGACAGGTGACAAAACAACAGAACAATGGCCCCCTGGAAGAGATTGTCCTCAAAAGGTTACACTTGTCATGTAGTACACACCAAACCAAAATAGAGGTGATCCCTGCCTTACAGAAAGTGGAGGGTGGAACAGAGAGGTTAAGTACTGTGTCTAAAGTCACAGCTAATAAGCATTGCTAGACCTCCACCCTTGCAGTCTCCTCCAGAGCCTGTGCCCTCAGCCACAGGTAGCTCCCCTGCCACAGGTTTTCCCGATCTTGGCAGGCTACAGAATGTATTCGAATGCTGTCTGCCTGGTCCAATTAGCATTTTATACAGCTCCTTCCGGGCAAAAAGCACAGCTGATCTATGATCAAACAGCATCCATTCTGCCTCCTTAATAGTTCATGGCACTGTGGGCAGCTCTCAAGCCCCTTAGCCTCAGCCTTCATTCATGCACCCCTCACTTTCCAGTTCAACTATCACAGTCACCTCCTAATGGACCTTTCTGTCTCTGAGTCTAACTGTAGATAGACAGGAGCGATCCAAATAAAACTACAAACCGTGCCGTGGTAAGCAGAGAGTATACACACACACCCGCCCGAATAATTCCTACAAGCAACTGCTATAATAGGGAAGGGGGCGGGGAGGGGGACAGCATCAAGCTAACCCGGGTCCTCACAAATCTAGAGGAAGTCAAAGGCAGTGTCAGTGTGAAGATATCAATAGATCCAGGGTGAGCACAGTTACAGGCTGCCTGGGCCTGCCATCAGAGTCCGGCATGGAAAGAGCTGTAGTCGGTTTGTGTCTGCGCCCCTCCCTAACTCCTCCAACCTCCCTAGGACTTGGACCTCCTGATCAGAGAAGCTAGGCTGGGCTCCCTCGCTGGCCTCCTAAGCTCTGACCCCCTCCCTTCCCCCGCAGGCACTGGGGAGGAAGGAGGCTCCTCACATGATTCAGCATAAGTCTCCCTTGCTCCCTTCCTGAATCACACACTGCCAAGAGCACGCTGGAAATGCGGACAAAATGGGGCCCAACATGGACAAGAAGGGTCCTGCGGCTGGGGATCTTCTGGGTCTCTGCATACCTGCCTGTCCGTGGTGTTTCCCTGCCCCCGCGCCTCCCAAGGGCCACAGGTAGGTGGCAGTGGGTTCAGACACCCCAGTCCCACATTTAGATATGGGATGGAGAGGGGAATGCCCATGCCCCTCCCCCACCCCGACTCCTGCTGTATCTGCTCTGCTTGGTAGCACTGCAGAGGATGGGAAACACTCTTGATCTGCAAGTGGGTTCTCAAGAATGTTCTGCAGTAGTTCAGAGACCAAGAGGTGGACAGGGCTGCACTTCTTACAGTTGGAGAAAGTTTCAGAACATTCTTCCCACTTAGAAAGAGCATTTAGAAGCAGACACAGAGAGGCGCTGTGGTAATTCCTCCTCCAGTTCTCTTCTAACAGTTTATTTCATGAAATAACCTCTTTCAAAGACCACCTAAGGCTTCGTATCATGTTTCCACCAACGTCTCCATATCTCCCCACTCCCCAACCCCAGATATCCCAGTTTTGGCTTTGTGGGTTTGAAATGTGTGGCTCCAACATCTTGTGGTCTTTTTCTTTTCCTCAGTGGGAAACAGCACGCAATGTGCTGTCTCTCCGGCATCGTCGGAGTTTCCCGAAGGGTTCTTCACCAAGCAGGAGAGCACAGACGGAGGCATCGTAATCTACTTCCTCATTACCCTCTACATGTTCATGGCGGTCTCTATCGTCTGTGACAAGTACTTCCTGCCCTCCCTGGAAATCATCAGTGACTGTAAGTTGCTGGCAAGGTCTCCTGTGGCCTTCCAGAAGAGTAGTCACACGGATCTGTTGGAAACAGTTCGGTAACAACCCTGTCCATCTCACCCGGTGGCAGCGCACCAATGTCTGTCCCGGGTCCTGTGGGGTCATCCCGGGAGTGCAGGCAGAAGCGCGCCTTTCAGTTCTTATTGTACACGGCTTGCTTCCAGAGGCTTCCTTTTGTTCCAGCACCTCAGTGGCCCTTAGAGAACAGTCTGGAGATTTTGCACCAGTGTCCTTCATGTGCGCCTGACACACTGGGTACCTGGTCCTCACTGTTTTCTATTTCAAACCCCTTTCCCTTGGGCTCTGAGAGTGGGTGGTAAGCAGATGGGGCCAAGGACCTCCTTTCTCTCTACTTCTTTACTGGCATCCTGAAACTCATGAACCAATAAGTAAATAAATTCTAAGCGCCATGGAAAGGAACCTCAGCAAACAGATAATAATGTTAAGTGTTAGTAGTTTCTGAAAATAAAATCAGTTAAAGCCTGTTGTACTGCAGGTTTCCCAGCACTCTAAGTATAATAGGCCTTTGTGGATGCACTGGGTCCTAATCCAAGGAAAAATGATAGCCAGCCATCTACCCAGAACTACCAAAGTCTGCAGCCTCTCTCAAAGCTGATCTTCATTTCGCAGCAAAATCAAAGTTAAGGGCTGTGTCTTTTCGCAAGACTACAGAGAACCGAACAGCAGCACCCTTAACTCCATCCCACACATACACATGCAGATATATACACACATATGCACACATTAAACACACACAGACTAATATGCACATACATGCACATATATAAACACTCATACACACGTGCACACATATACACACAAACATGCACACACGAGCATGAATTGAGTATAAATTCTCTTTTTCTCAACCCCCTACCCTCCAAATGCAAGGCAGGTTATTTTCTTCCTTTTGCGTATGGCCGCGGGACACTTAAGAACTACAGCACCTGTAATGGTAAAGGAATGAAACTTCTATTTGTTCAATAATAATAGGTTTATCATAATTATTAATAATTAAGTAGGTGCAAATGTACTTTATACCAGTATTATATTTTATGCTGATAATACATTGCTATTTTAATGTTACTGATTTTAGCACATTATCTTTGCTTAATGAAATGCAATAACAAAAGTAAATCCACCTAAATTTGTGTCTCTTGATCCCCAAAGATCCCTAAACACACCATTTTGCTAGAGTCTCTTCTATCTGCGGATTCATCCACTCACTTCCTAAAGGCCTTGGATTTCCCCACATTGCCAGTCTCTTCAAAACCCTGACTTTTAATCACAGCATAGGAGCTCATGATCCTATGAGTAACTCGGGAACTTCACTCATTACGGCGACCTGTGAAAATTTACCATTTTTAAGCTATTAATCTCACAGAACCGTTTTAAATAGCATCGTGTCTGTACAGTGTGAATGCTCTGCACACTTCTCTGATTCTCTCTGAAGGTCAAAGCTGTGCGTACGTAAGACTTAGGATGGATATTGTCAGAAACATCCCACAAAGGGTTACAACCCCATGGTCTCAGCAGGGTCCATTCCTGGAAACGAACATCACCTTTAATGTCTTTGTTCAGCCGAAACCTCATGCTATGATGTTCTTATTTCTCCCATGCATAAGGTGGCTATTCTATGTGCTTATTGAAAATCATAGCCTTACTTACTTACTTACGTGACTTCTTGCCTGCATTTGGGCAGGAATTTTTCTTACCAACTTCCTCAAGGCCTTAGAAGTATGAACAGATATTAGCGCTGATGTAAGTTTCCGTGGCTTGTCATCTGCATTTATACTGAGGCATCCATGGTGTTGCAGCTGACGTTTTAAAGTCAGGAAGTCTGCTTCGGCTCCTGTGGCCTTCTATCCAGAAAGATCCAATTAGTGGCCCTAAAAGCCTCCCTTTCTTTTCGCTTGTTTTGCTTCTACGCTTATCCCTGAACCCTCAAACTCATCTTCACAGTATATATCAGTTTTCAAACACATGCTAAGTACATATGTGTGTGTTTCCATAATCCTAACTGTAATAATCTTTTCATTCTCATGTCAGCACTACATTTAACTAAACTGAAAATGTAAAATATTGCTTCACACCTCACTAAGGACTGTAAGCCTCAGTGACTCAGCTGAGCTGATAGAACAAATCCAGCAAGAATTCTGTTTACAAAGGTTGTCTGTAAGAAGTAAAAAATTTAAAACCAAATAAACTTCCAGTCCTGCATGTTAGATCATGCCCTCCATATATTCTTCATTAAGAGTTTCCTCCTCCTGTCATAATGACTTCCACTATACCACTTTGTAGAGTTTCTTTGAAACATCATCAGCAAACATGCATTTCTCAAGAACATCACATAAGAGGGTAGCTATTAGGACTGCGTGGCCGATGGATACCCACGGGATGCCAGTCCTCCTCAGCTGTAAGATTTGACTCAGCTCCTGAGTATCAGAATGACAGCCAACAACACGAGGTAGAAATAACGTTCGTTCAACCCTCTGATCCTCTGCCATACTTCAAAATGACGACATCAGCAATAAGAACCAATCAGCAGTTTGTCTCCATCCTCAGGCACTGACTTCCGTCTGGAGTGCATGCCTTTCCTCTGTGCTCCTTGACAGGCAGAGTTGTACAGCTCCACTCATTCATCGGCTGAGGAGTAATCACATAGTCCGCAGAACATCCCGTGTATATCCCACATTCTACTAAGGGGTCCCTTACTCACAGATACCCATCACGGTGCAATCATGGAAGCCCAGGCACATCATATAGTTGCACATATATGTGTGTGAGTATGTGTGTGCAGATATATGTGTGTTGTGTATGGCCTCATCTACATAAAACCTTACAAAACAGGGCCTAGTGCATTGGTTTTACTTCGAGGAAAGCGAAGCTGAGACCACACAGCTGATGCAGACCCTTACTCCGGCGGTCCACAGTCCAAGCTCTACCCCTCCTCTCTAGAAATTATTTACCATCACGTGGTTGTCTCAGAAGACCAGTTCTATCTGAGCCATCTTGTGAGCAATTTTCCACCCAAGGGCACTGAAATTTTTGATAAAAACATGTAGGAGACATTCACTAGAACTATGAAGTATATTAGAAAACCAAGAGTTGTTTACTGAAATGGGTTTCGATCTCTTAGAAATCTACCAAGGGTTATAAATTACTTTTGTAAACATTGTCCCAGATGACTAGCCTCTTGGCCTAGCATGTTGCCCAAGATGCACATGGAGTTACTCTACAGTCCTATGGACTTCAATGTCATGTAGAATTCCTGCTGGCACATATGCTGTGGCTCTAATAGGACAGTGGTGGAAGAGCACCAGCACTAGCCCTCCCTCCTCTAATCCGCAGCGGCTTTTGGGGTTAGCAACAGAGTCTTCGGCAAAGGAAGGGCTGGCAGCTTCTCCTATAGCTGTAGCCACTAGAGGTTTCCAGCAAGGATTTTCCACTTCTCTTCCCTCTCTGCTCTACTTACGGTCATAAAAGCCACACAGCCTCCCCATGTCCTTCAACCCTGGAAAAGCATACATTTATCTCCCCTGGACAGCTAGAAACAGTCTATCATTATTCGAGTTGTGTGAATCATGACGGGAAAGCAATGCTCGCTCTACCCCCTCCTCCCACTGGTCAGACCCGCTCTCCCATGCTCATTCTGACTCAGATTCCTGTTTTCTTCCTCCATGTAGGTTGAGGTACAAGAGGAGTCACAGGAGACTCCCTAAACACAAAGGTCTAAAGTGAAATTAATCGATATTATACAGGGAGAATAGTTATCCACACCGTGGTAACTAAAGACCTAGCTTCTGTAGCGAGAAGCAGAACATGGACTCTGGAAAGGGAGGGAAAGGGTCAGATGCCTTAGAGCCAAGGGAACTGAAGGATGGGACTCTCCTCATCCTTGCCAGGTGTCCCCATCAGACCCTGATTTGGAGGATGCTGAAGAGTGGGCGTGGGTGCAAGAGACAGAGAAGAGTGGTGCCTCTGTACCTGGTCATTTCAGTGAGACTGGCTAAAAGAAGCCATGCTAAAGACTACCGTGCTTGTTGTGAAGCTAGTAACGTTCCTGTTGCTGTGTCTTACTTGCTTGGGATTTTCCCTTCCTAGGTGTTTTCCTCCTACACGTTCATGCGCTCAGTGGAAGGCCTATGACACACGGGAGGGCTGGAAGGGTTGGGAAACCCAGTGACCACAAGCCGTGGTGACAGAATTGCTAGAACGGTTGGAAGCGTCCAACTTAGAGACAGACACATCTGGGCCCAACTCCCAACTCTGCAAGCTGCTAGGTCTTTGGCAAGTCCTTAACATCTGTATGCCTCGGTGTATCGGCTGTGAGACGGGTAATGAGAGTTTCGTTCAAAGAGCTCTGTTCTATGTACATGAGGAAAAATAACAGTAAACTGCACACAGGGAGCAGCCTCTGAGAATTCATTATTACAGAGTATACCAAGAAGGCTACCAAGACTCCTTTACCCAGGAAAAAAATCAAAGTGCAGAAGGGAAATAAGTCAATAAAAAATGTGCTTGGAGCAAATAACAAATTTACGGTACGGTACAACAGCTTGGAGCCTGTCTTAGGGTAAAAACAAATCAGACAGTCTCATAAGACAAGATGTAAGCTTATAAAACCCTTACTTAATAACCTATGTGGCAATTCTACACTATTTTTTAGAGTTCCTTTGGGCTCTTTCTTGAATCAACATCCCTCCTGTACTATTGCAATTTCGTAATCTATGTTCAAAAAGTGATCTCTTAATATAAATATACACACATATAGTACACACATGAGCACACACATACCAACTAACGTTCGCTCTCCTGTCCGCAGAGGTGAGACGCACTTCTCTGCAGGAACAGAGCACAGTATCCTCTCACTATGTCCGGGTATCTCAGCTATACTCAATCGCTCCTGAACAACTTCCTTTACATTTTTCTAAGATAGCTCCATAGAAATTACAGAGAAACTCTTCAGAGTTTCACTTGCACCTTTAATCCCAGCACTCTGGGAGTCAGAGAGGCAAGCAGATCTCTGAGTTCGAAGCCAGTCTGGTCTACAGAGTGAGTTCCAGGACACCCAGAGCACACAGGGAAATCCTGTCTCAACAACAACGGCACAGTCACTTGCTTCAGCCAAACAACAGCACAAATGTAGTCACTTGCTTCAGCCGAATTCCAGTAAGCTAACTACAGAACCCGTCATTTAAATGCTAACCCAATTCAATTCCAACATCTAATCTCTCATGCTAACACCTTTGAGTTATAACACATTTTAAGTGAAAATTTTCCCACGTTTTAGGAAACTGTTTTAAATATTTACTTTTTATCTTGTAAAAATTACTTTCACTACGTCTACCTTGAACTGATGTTTGCCTATGTTCTGCACTATGTTTCGGAGACAGACGATTGAAAAAAACAGTAAGCTTTAATTCCAGGTAGAGCTTACTCTAACTTGTGAAGTTAGGAGCCTTAGTAATTCTGAGTCTGACATTTGGATAGCTTACAGTTTGAGGGGATTATCTGAACTCTTAAGCCTCATGAAATTTACAGAGGCAAAAGCATTCTCAGAGACTCAGAGCAGTCCCTCCTCCCTGCCTGCTGGAGAGCACAGCCTCCTGAGAGCCTGGGAGATGCCCCCACTGGTGCTCTTTTCTCTGGCCTGAACTGTAATCCCTTGGACTGCATCTATAGTAGGAGCTAAGAATTCTGGGTACTATCAAGATGTAGGGGAGGAACAGGCAGTGATGGTGATTGCACTTATCCCTTTCTCTTCGAGTGGCAGAAAGCATCACGTCTTTGGCATCAGAACCATATAGGTCCTATCCCACCTCTGACCTTGGGCAACAGGGACCATGAGGTTGAGAGGACCTAATGGATGGGGGAGATTCTTTTTCAACAAAATCAGGCCTTTAAAAGCATTATAGAGATGTTCCAGAGTTTATTTCATTTAAAATGTGTGGGTGTGGGTGTGTGTGAGGTTTTTCTAAACAACCTCTTTAAAGTCTCATATTAAGTTATTTGGCAGTGACAGAGTTTGGGCCTCCATTTTAGCTAAGTTCTCTTTACTACTTGGTATAGCAGTATTTCCAAAAAATCACAAACTTTCCAGCGGGTCATTACAGAAAAGAACACACAGAGGAAAAAGTTTGGTAAACTTTAAAAGCATCTGATTGTCACGATGCTGTGTGTCATCTAAACAATGTGTTGGCACCTGAACCTATAAAGGGACCATACCTTGAACATCTCTCCTATACCTTGAAGTAATGTGGTTGCTCTTTCAGATTAATAGAAAGAGGAATAATAGCAATAATGGAAAAACAGAACAATTTATCTTTAATAATAAACTATAGCACAGGAAAATGTTACCCAAAGGTCAAGAAAGACAAGGCCAATCTACTGTAAAGTTCAGAGATGTAAACCATTTTACAAAATAATCTTACAACCATACAATGGGGCTTGGAAAAAATACCCTTGAAGTTTTATTCAACCATCTAACAGAATCTTTCCTTTCATAACTACGATTAAAGCCCAGGGACTAGCGAGAATGCCTTCTGACACAAAAGACTTCCAAAGGGTCACTGCCTTTCCCACCTTAATACAGCCCATTCCACCATCTTTTCTCTCTGGAAACTGAGCTTGTCCAACGAAGCAGTCTTCAGGCGGCACTGAGGGAAGACTGGTCAGTCTTCAGGGCACACTGAGTGTGCACCATCACTGTCAGAAAGGAAACATGGTTGCTTTCCCTCGTCTCCCCGCACTGGCTTTGGAGGGCACAGCCTAAGACTCTGTAACACTAACTTTTAAGTTCCTAGAAATGTACTAGGAAACTGTCAGATTCTTGTTTCCCAATAAGTAACTTTCTGCTACTTAAGAACGAAAGAGGGGGCCGAGGAACTGGTTCAGTGGGTAGAGTGCTTGCCTCCCAAGCTCAAAACCCTGGGTTCAATGCCCAGCACTGCAAATCTCGAAGTGCTGGCACAACAGCAGTCCCTGGCAGAGGCAGGGAGATGGAGGTTAAAGGTCATCTTTGGCTACATGGTGAATGCAAGGACAACCTGGGATACATGAGACCATTTCACAAAGCAAAAAGTTACAAAGCATCAAGTAGACAAAGTTACAATGCCGGTAGCATGAAGCCATGGAAACGCTATTGCCCTCCAGGTCCGGCCCTAATTCCCACATTTACAATCCTTACAGTCCGTGAGACTTGATTTGTTTCGTACTCCCAGGTCCTGATGTTTGTTTGGATGTGCTGGGTATCAAAGCCAGTGCCTCGTATGTAATAGCGAGTGCCGATTCTTCCTAAAATGTAAACTCTCAAAATCACATCTAAGAGTTAATGTTAGAAATATGAGGGGTTGGGGATTTAGCTCAGTGGTAGAGCGATTGCCTAGCAAGCGCAAGGCCCTGGGTTCCGTCCCCAACTCCAGAAAAAAAAAAAAAAAAAAAAGAAATATGAAAGCAAGCTGAATGTCATAGTGTAAGATAGTGCCTCCATTTCTAAAATGAAAAGTTAAATTGTGGAGCAATCCACCTTGCCTTTTTGTTCAACTTTAAAATTCTATGGCAAGCTAGCAATATATGTACATATATGCATATGCATCTGTAAATGTACATATTGGTTACATTCTATACATTAAGAAGAATAAGCATTGCTCAGTCCTCCTGAGGTGGTGCGAATGCCAAAACTTGAGGACACTCAGGTCTGGCACACAAAATCATGTATTGTGTGTGTGCATAGTGTCCCCCCCCACCTGAGTAGTTCAAATGATTCCGCCGTGATCTGTAATAACTAATACAGTGTGCATGGTGTGCAAATAGCTTAACACTGCATTGTTCAAGGAAAAAGAAGAGTCTAGCCCCTACTCAGAAGGAAGGTTATTTCTCTTTGAATAGTCTGGTATGCAGGTGGCTGAATCTGAGGCTATGGAACCTGTGAGGACAGGGCTGAGTATGTATGATTTATATATGCGTCATATGTACTAAAAGAAACACCGTGAACTCAGAGCCCACAAGCCATTACTTTTTCCTCCCTTCTTGTTTACTTAGGTCAGGTGTTTAAGTCAAGGCAAGTGGGAAGAGATGAGAGAGCCTGGGTGGGATGATCTCACTCCGACCATTCACAATCATCACAAGGCTAAGGGCTCAGCAAGGAGCTGGTGGATGCTTACAGCAAAGGCCCCAAAGGATAAAGAGAGTAGCTGGGCCTTTATGCCAACTGAAAAAGTGCTTCAGAAGAAAATGCCCTAGCCTTCAGGGTCCACAAGGCCATACACGATGTACCTTCAATCCCACCCCGCTGTTCTCTCCTGGGACTCTTCATTCTGCCTGTAGCCTGCCTACTACACTCTTACGTACAGAGTAACACCCTCATTTTGAAACCTCCCCTCCAAAGTTCCTTATCCAATGACATTTCATATCTTCTCTATTTTCATTTCTTGCTGCTTCTCAAAACCCCTGTAGTGTGTGTGTGTGTGTGTGTGTGTGTGTCCATCAACTACACTATAAGGTGACAGCCGCAGCTCTTGTCTGTTTACTGCCACATCCTGACACACAGAGAAGCATCTGGCAGAGTTAGTGTTGGTATTCAGCAAGGAAAGTCAGATGATTACAGCTACTTAACAAATTCTCTCCATAACTTGTAGCTAACAATAAAGAAACATCGTTTTTATTGTTCCCCACAGTCTGGGGGCTTTACAGAGCTCAGGTAGCTGATTAGGGTGCCTACTGTGGTTATGGTGAAAGGGTGGATCTGGAATCATTGAAGGCTTGCTCTCCCACGTGTCTGGTACCTAAGCTTGGAAGACTCAGAAGGACGCGAAGGCATGGATGCTGGAGGTAGGTCCTTCAATGGGGGCTCACGAGGTCTGTCCCGGATGGAGGCTTCCAGATAGCAGGACATGTGTGGTGTCTAGGGCACTAAAGCAAATGTTCCGAGAGAGGCCACTTGAGGAAATTCTATCATTTGCTTTAATGTCCTGACCTTGAAAACATTATCACACTGCCATGGCCTCAACTTGTCAAAGCAGTCACAAAGGCTCATCTGTGTTCACGAATGCTAGCCGCGTGCTCTACCACAGAGCCATATGCTCAGTCCCCTTTTTAAATAAGAGAAAAGTTATTGGAAAGAATGTGGAATACAAATATTGTAGTAAGTTTTGTAAAATTCAATCTGCTACAACCCAAACAAGGAATTTGTAAGGCCAAAAAAATCAAAGCTTCAGCAGAGAAGAAATGTGTAAGCAGGACCAGTCAGGAGCTGAAGTGGTGGCTGCTCTTCCAGAGGACCTGGGTTTAATCTGAGTGCTTACATGGTAGCTCACAGGGAACCTGGCACCCTCACACCAATGCACATTTTATAAAAGCAAAAACAGCCAGGCTTCACAAAGCCCAGCAGCACTGCCACCCATGACAGAGACCAAAAGAAACACACCAGAGTTCTAGGACTAAAACCTTAGTACAGTAAAAGCAGTTAGCATCGAAAAAGGACTTCCATCAAGAATTAGAAATCTGAATTCTAGTGGCTAGGGTGTTGATAGGCTTGGCACCTACGCTTGAGGATGAATTCCGATCACCAGGACCACATGAAATGCCAGGTGCACTGATGCTTGACTGCAATCCTGACCCTGGGGAAGTGATGCAGGAGGATGCCTACAGAGCCTCAAAGTTACAGCCAGACACCTGACAAGGACATTGCCGCCATATGTACATTTAAAAACATGTAAACACATGTGGACATTGGCCTCCATATGTACATCCATAAACATGTATGCACACGCAAACACATGCACACACAGCCCTACCTTTGCTGGCAAATGTAATGAAATTTCTGAAAGACTGAGTTGTCTCTTCAATACGGCTTTCTCTTCTCCTTCCTGTAGTACGTCTCTCGGTTCTAATGCTGGAAAAGTCACATAAGACTCTTCCCAATGTCAATTAAGTGAAAGGACTTGTATGCTTGGAAGTTGGACCCACAAACCACTCAAATAATAAGACAGTACTTACTTCTTTGTGTAATTTGCATAATGCCAGATTTATTGGGCTTTTTGTTTACTGGTTTCCTCCTCTTCTCCATTAGATAATGTTGATGTTGTAAAACTGTGAAAGAACTCAATCCAGCTTCATTGTAGATCTTAAGAACCACTGACCAAATTTGTCAAAGGAGTTGTTTTTGTAGCTCACCTCCAGCTGGAAGCCGACTTCCCTGACTTGGCTGACAGCCCCGGCTCTGTCTCCCCTTTTCATTGTATATTTATCCATTTGTTGGCAGTGGAGCCACGACATGGTGCATGTGTTGAGATTAGAAGACAGTTTTGAAGGGTTGGTTATCTCCTGCTACACGGGTTCTGGGAACAGAACCCAGGCCACCAGGCTTAGTGGCGGGGTCCATTCCCACTGACCCACTCACTGGCCCTTAGGTGTTTGTGTACTTGCTGACTTTATGTCAACTTGACACAAGCTAGTGTCCATGATCATTGAGGGAAGGCCTGGCTGATGGTGGGTGGTGCCATCCCTGGGCTGGTGGTCCTAGGTTCTATAAGAAAGCAGGCTGAGCAAGCCATGGGAAGCAAGCCAGTAAGCAGCACCCTCCATGGCCTCTGCATCAGCTCCTGCCTCCAATTTCCAGCCCTGCTTGAGTTCCTGTCCTGACTTCCTTCAAGGAACAGCCATGTGGAATTGAAAGCTAAATAAACCCTTTCCTCCCCATTTGCTTCTTCAGTCATGGTGTTTCAGTGCAGCGACAGAAACCCTAAGACATCTTGTATGTGTGCGTATATGAGCGTACACGTCATGATGCCCCTTCAGAAGCCAAATGACAAGTTCGTGGAGTTGGGTTCTTCTTCCATGTTTTCATGGGTTCTGGGAACTGAACTCACAAACCTGGCATGCATGGTGTCTGCACCCGCCCTCCCTTCTGTAGAAATACTAAGTGATGTGTTCATAGGAAACCGAGATGCATACAGGATTTCTCTAAGTCAAACGTTTAACTTCCAGCTTCAGTCAGTATCTGTGTAATGTTCAGGTGTAAGTTCTGAGTGTCTTTTACATGTACTGTGTGCTCCTTGCCACTGTCAGCCACAGTAATCACTTCCTTTGTCTTTAGCCCTTGGACTGTCGCAGGATGTTGCAGGTGCGACGTTCATGGCAGCAGGTAGCTCGGCCCCTGAACTAGTCACCGCCTTCTTGGGTAAATACTGTTCCTTTGACTTGCCGCTTGCTCGGTGTGGTTTTAGTTTCAAGTCAGCTCTAACCTAGCCACCACTGTCTTGTCCCAGGTGTATTTATCACAAAGGGAGATATTGGTATCAGCACCATTCTAGGATCTGCAATTTATAATCTCCTCGGCATCTGTGCTGCCTGCGGCCTCCTCTCCAACATGGTAAGAAAACTATTCAGTAAGATGTATTTTCTTGACAAATCTAAGCCTGCCTGGGATGAACAATAGGACACTGGAATCGTGTTCGGTCAAATTTAATAACCACCAGAAAAACATTTACTCAATTGACTTAATCCACAAATATCTCTTAATCAAATTTATAAAAGTCAGTACAGGTTTATAAACAATTTTTCTTTAAAATTGTTTTTCTCTACATAATATGCAAACTTAACAATATTTTACCACAAATACACGCGGTTTCAGAATTATACTATACACTGTTCTTGAACGACTTACCCTGTAAAGCACGCAGTAAATCACACCACTGTTTTCCAGGTTTCAAGGCTCTCGTGCTGGCCCCTGATCCGGGATTGTGCTGTGTATGCAGTTAGTGTGGGAGCAGTTTTTGGCATAATATTTGACAACCGAGTTTACTGGTAAGCTTTAAATAACTGTCTCTCTTGTGGAAAACATAACTGCAGAGCTTTAGGTCTGATGGCCTAGAAGCCTCGTTCCTGCAGCCACTCCAGTCTCTGCTGCTCTCCTCACAGCTGCTGGCGGCTCTCTTCTGTGAGGCTGTTGTGTAGATGGCCTTGGTTAGAGGTGGTCACAGTGAAAAAAGCTTGGAGAAGCAGCAGAAGCCCCTCCCCCGCTGCAGTTTCTCCCATCCTCCCCGAACAGAAGGAGCTGAAGCCTTCTGTCACAACCCAGAATGTTTTTATGTCACTACCAAAAAAGCTTGCTGCTTTCCCACAATTTCTGCACCTAATAGGTCCAAGAAAATAAAAAAGCCGCTAACTTGGTGGAAAGACGTAAACTTGCCAAACAGGGGGACGTACCTCCTAGGTCAATGGTTCTCAGCCTTCCTACTGCTGGGACCCCTGGATACAGTTGTTCATGTCGTGGTGACCCCCAACCATAAAATTACTTTTGTTGCTACTTCCTAACTGTAACGTTGCTGCTGCTATGATCATTGGGCAGACATCTGATATGCAGATGGTCTTAGGTGACCCGTCATAGGGCCATTCAAGCTCCAAAGGGTCGTGCGTGGCCCACAGGTTGAGAAAAACTGTCCTAGGTGTCCTATGCTGGATACCATAAAACGAAGAAATATAAAACATATGGCCACATATGTATGTGTCCAGAGAACCCAAACAGTGAGAAAACAAGATAAATGAGAAGTCAGGCTGCTTATAGCAAAGAACCCTGGGGTTCTGCTGCCCCGTGTGACAGGAACCAAGGAAATCAGGAACCCCGTTTTCTCTTTCAGTTGCAGCAGAGAAGTGATTCTCTGCTATGAAATAATTACCAATACTAATGTGATGAAAATATCTATATACAGAAAAGTGAGACACCAAAGCATAGACAATTCTTGGTGCTGTGTTTCATTTCTGAGACTATCTTTTCTTATGAATATAAACCAAATTAAGCTACAATCAAATCATCAAATGGGGCCAAGCAGATCTGAAACCCTCAAAGCCCAAGTAAAAGAGGTAGGAGGATCGTGAATTTGAGTACTTAGGCCAATCAAGGGTAGCGTTCAAGGCCAGTCTGGGCTTTTACAATGAGACCTCAAAAGCCAACAATACCCACAACACCTCCAATTTTCTTCTAAATTTCTGTAGCACAAATTGCAAAGCCAAATCTAGCCAAAATCTAAAATAGTCAGAATATTTCACACAAGTTTCTGGACCAGAAAATCTTAAGAGACAGTATATTATTTTCTAATTATTAAATATTCGGGGAATATAATGTTAAAGAAATGAATTGAAAAATGCCCATTACTTAGCTTTAGTTTGAAACTCTCCAACTATTTTCAAGGCATTTTTTGTGCCTAGTACTTGAAAGGAATCTATAGTCAGACAATGGGTTTTATATTACATTTTTTAAAGAGTCAAGTTTTTATCGATGAGTTTGTAACAATACTATAACCAAGACAGGGTAAATAAAAGTATTTCGGAATGGTTCCTTGAATTTCCTGCCGTTGCTTTTGTTAGATAACTGCATAGCACTTCCTCCCATTTCTAGGTACGAAGGAGCACTGCTGCTGCTGATATACGGGCTGTATGTCCTGCTGCTGTGTTTTGACACTACGATCAGTCGATATGTCACGAAAACATGCAGGCCCTGTTGTCCCTGCCTTGCCAAAGCCATGGAGGAGAGAAGTGAACAGCAGACACTGCTGGGGTGGGAGGATGAGAGCCAAATCTACATTCGTCGCCAGTCGAGGACTGACAGCGGGATATTTCAGGAAGATTCTGGTTACTCCCAACTTTCTCTAAGTTTACATGGGCTTAGTCAGGTTTCTGAAGGTAACGACTACACCCTGTCCACTATTCCATCTAACCACTAGAAAAACGCGAGTTCTCGTTCCAAGTTAGTGATTAATACACGCTTGCACAAGACACTGTGGAGTCAGAGATGATAACTACAAGAATGTCCTACCCTTTAAGGAGCTCCCATTAAACATTCTTTATAAATCAGCTAAAAGTGTGGGGAAGAGGAGTGTGCACAGACACAGAGGCCAGAAGTCGGTCCTGGATGCTATTCCTCAATTCTCTGAGACTCCACATCAATCTTTGGGACCAGTCACTCAGTGACCCTGAACCTCGCTGACTCGGCCAGTGAGCTCCGGGGACCTGTGTGCCTCTGCCTTCCACAGCACTGAGATTATGTGTGGGCTGCCACGCTTCTTATGCGAGTGTTAGGGATCTGACCTCAGACTCACATGCCTGTGCGCCAAGCACTTTACCCACTGAGCCATCTCCCAGACCCAGACTCTGAAATCAGCTAAAACTGAAAAATGTTAAGTACCAGAAACAAACATAAACTGCTAACACTGGTTCATACGCAGACTGAATAACACTCACACGGGAGATGCACATGGAGAAAGGAGCACTTGAACTGGGCCCCGTGGGATAAGAAAGGCTTTAACTCAGTAATCTGATAGCGTAGTCAGGAAGCAACAATTGCACTTTATTGCATATGTGATGCAAATGCTCTATGGACTGAGGCCTGGGCCTGCGCACATGCTTGCCGACAGAGCCAACATATGCCACTGAAGCAGCAGAGGAGCAGGTTGACAGGAAGGAAGTGCAGTAGAGTGGTGTAAGACCGTAAGGAGCATGCAGCGGTCATGAAGAAAGTCAAAGCTGCACTTAAGGTTCCTGACTCTCATCGGTGTTCACAGAAGACTAAACTAAGACGACACAGGCCATGAGCAAAGCAGAGAGGGCAGTGGGGATGGATTATGAGACTAGGAGAAGAAACATCGCCCAACTATGGCAGCAGGAGGACCATGCCGAGCCAGAGCGGGGGCAGAGACAAAGCTGGAACTTGGATTTTCACTGGCTAAGGGATAACTGTCAATCAAAGGAAAGGGGAGTGTTCGGAGGGACAGAATGGGGAAAAGCAGGTGTAATTTAAACATGCTGTGTGAAACAGAACATGAGCTCAATATGACAAAAGCGATCCCGACTAGAAAAGCTTTTATAAAAGTGCTTCCAACTCCAGTTAAGTGATTGAGAAGGCTTCTAATTTATTTAAAATTTTGACATGTGACATTTATTTTTATAAAACATACTTTGTAGTCTTTGAGGAGATTTAAAACAACAAAAAATCCAAAGAACTAGTCAAAATGTTCATGCTAAAGTCTGTGTCTAAATTAAAGCTGCACTGAGTCTTGGTAAGCTTTTCTGAGTAATATTTGTGATTTGATGCAACCTCTGCATAACTGACATACATTAGTGTACTGTGCGGTCCCACTTTTATCCGATCTACTCATCATCCTAGTCCCCAGAGCACATGCCCTGGAGCTACAGCAAGGAACTAGGCCCAACCTTCTCTAGGTTCCTACTTCCAGTTGTGAAGCCCACATTTGGTAGATGAGGCCCAGTGAGAAGCAGATGGAACATTCTCTCAGCAGGCATCGGTACAACAAAGCCCAAGCACCATCAGTTTTGGAAAAGGGATGGGGAGTGAAATCGCCTGGGAAGAAAGCAAGTTAATCCCCAAAGCATGAGATCCCTAGGGAGTCCATAGTGCAGTAGAGCACGTAAGTCCTACTTCCTACTCTGTGAACACTCACATTCGGCAAACAGTCCTAGACGTTACAGCTCATACTGTCTGCCGAGTGTTAGGAAAGCTTCTCTGACAGCAGTAACAGTAATGAAGTATTCAAACGTTCTAGATCAGAGCTTCTCAATCGTCCTAATGCTGTGACCGTGTGATAATTTCCTCATATTGCGGTAACTGCCAACCATAAAATGATTTTCATTGACACTCCGTAACTCTAACTTTGCCGTTATGAACCATAATGTAAGTATCTGTGGATCTCATAGTCTTAGGTGACCCCTGTGAAGGGCTGTTCAACACCAAAGGGGTCGAGACCCACGGGTTTAGGCCACGGTTCTAGACAGCCGTTAAATCTGCATACAGTACCGTATTTCAAAACAGCCTCTAAATGGGCTTTTCTAACATAACTGTACATTTTAACCAAACTCAAAATGTTCAACTTTCCCACCACAGATCCACCAAGTGTTTTCAGCATGCCAGAAGCAGATTTAAGAAGAATTTTTTGGGTTCTCTCTCTTCCTGTTATTACGTTACTTGCTCTGACAACCCCGGACTGCAGGAGAAAGCTGTGGAAAAACTACTTTGTGATAACCTTCCTCATGTCTGCATTCTGGATCTCTGCATTCACATACGTCCTGGTTTGGATGGTCACAGTAACAGGTGTGGAATCTAAGTATACTAGCACAAGAAAAGTATTTCATGTTAAGAACAAATTGGAAGTATTCAGTCTTGGGGGGCATACATTTTCTTCAGCAAGACTAAAACCTATTTACAAAATATGAAAACTTTAATATCACAACAAACGAATTCATGTTTTTCTGGGTTAACATACCAAAAGCATTTCCTACATACGCTGACACAGCCTGGGGTACAATTCATAGGCTATGCTTATAATTACACGGGGTTCATGATAATTCTTCATCAAAGTAAATTCTAACCCACAGTAGAAAGTAGAGAAAGAAACTGATGGGGTCTGGGCTCGGCAGTAGGTGCTTGCCGTTTGACCAGATGGCATTTTATTTTGCTTTAAATATGGTAACTCGAATACAATGCAGAGGAGTAAATGAAACCAAAGCTTTGTTTTTAGGTCTAGCATCTTCCAGAGTTAAGTTTTACCACTTAGTCGTCATATGCCCATTAGAAATGAATCTTCTCTTTCCTCCCTGCCTAAATCATCCAACCCGGTTGTATCAGTGAAGCTTCACGATCAGTTGGGTCCAGACATCTACTAACATGCATGCATGTATGTATGTATGTATGTATGTATGTATGTATGTATGTATGTATGTATCTATATCTATATATGTGTGTGTGTATATAGATATAGCTATCTTTACACTGCTGGGACTAAAGAATTACAATAGAAACTCAAACACTGGAAAGTTGAAATAATTACTACCTGGAACCTTCTCCAAACTGGCTGATCCAACTTTTCCCAGATAACTAACCTTACTATGACTGTACTCTTAACTAACAAACAAACAAAAACAAAATAGTTTTATTCTTCATGAAAAAGATAAGAATGTCCAGGTAGCTTGCATATTTGCCATATCCAATTCTTTCCCAATCAGAACATATCTGACATTAGGCAAACAGGAAGAGAGGCACCAAACACAAGCTCGCAGACGAGTCCTGAAGATGACAAACAGCTCCAGCCTGGTCCTCACTCTGCTATGGTTTCCACTGAACCAGTAAGAGAGCAATTACATGTGCCCACCCTTTTTAAGTGCCCTCTGGTTTTATTTCTCAGGATGAACCCATCTGTGCTATCAATCTGATACAAATATTAATAAATTGGTACCATATGTTAGACTCAGGCAGGAAAGAACAAGATCCTGTCTACCCCAGATTATCTATGTACTTCCCTTAAAACAAACAAAAAACAGGGAAAAAAAACAGTAAGCCAAGTAGCATTTCACATTTCAACATATTAGTCGATAGCTGTAAAGTGCTTAATTCTCAACTACTCTAACTTCTAGAAAAGAGAAAATGCCTACAGTCCGAAGGAGGCACAGTGACATCCACAGCTTCCTCTGGATGCCAAATATGAGGCTTTTCCTGCTAGAACTTTGGCTGCTGAGTATCTTCAGATATCTGATGTGCTAACCTGGTTACCACAACTATCAACCTGTTTCAAATACTTTGTCATCTAAAAACCATATAAGCATATATTGGTTCAAGTACCTAAACATACCTAAATATTTTTCCTGAATAGAGAAGTATTCAAGCTGCCTTCAGAAAGTAGTTCATGTAAGATCTGAGATTGGTGACCTACAGTCTCTGTACCTGTTACAGGGGAAACACTAGGAATCCCAGACACAGTGATGGGCCTTACTTTGTTGGCAGCAGGGACCAGCATACCAGACACAGTCGCAAGTGTGTTAGTTGCAAGAAAAGGTAAGACTCGAGGTCATCTACCATAAAGCAAGTCAAGGTAAATGAAATAAGACTTCCTCCGTGACATACTTTAAAGGAAAAAGAAGTGACTCAGGGGAAACATTTAGTTTTTAATAGCAGGTTAATTCCACCAACCTAATCCTCCACAGACCACCTGAAATGTGCATTAGATGGTAATTCACTATCAAATGAGAATAAAAAGCAACAAGGAAGCTGCATACCTTATTAAAAATGGTTTAATAAATAAAGACAATTATTAAATAAATGTTAAGACTTTAAAATACTAACCCAAGGAAATACAAATTCAATAAGACTCTTGCTCTAACAACAGTTTTCTAAAACTAACCAACAAAAGTATCCAGTGTTTTTCTTATGAAGATTATTAATAAAATATAGTGTTGATGTGCACATTTTAACAACATGCTATTCTTCTGCAGGTAAAGGAGACATGGCTATATCTAACATCGTGGGATCCAATGTGTTTGATATGCTATGCCTTGGTCTTCCCTGGTTTATTAAGACTGCATTTACGAATGCATCTGCTCCTATAGAAGTGAACAGCAAGGGACTCACTTATATAACCATCTCTCTCAACATTTCAATCTTTCTTCTGTTCTTAGCGGTTCATTTTAACGGCTGGAAACTAGACCGAAAGTTGGGGGTGGTCTGCCTACTGTCATACTTAGGACTTGCTACTTTATCAGTGCTATATGAACTTGGAATCATTGGAAATAACAGAGTAAGGGGCTGTGGAATTTGATATTTTTAATAATGTTATGTGGAACAACTGGAATGATGGAGGGGCAAAAAAATTCATGTCTTCATTTAGGTCAAATTAAAAAAAAATCTTCAACTTTAGAGTGTAACACTTAATTACTATCCTTTATAAGCAGAGAAAAGTAATTTAAACCAAACCAAAATCACACCCTAATTTGTCTGAGCCCTTTCTTTAACAATTAAATACAAAGCAGAGATTTTAAAAGAAAAAAAAAAGTATCTGTTAACTTAAAATAATGTTGGAGAAACTAGAACAAACAAACTCTACTACTGAAAATAACAAAATGGCTTATTTCATTACAAATGGTATGTCCATCCATTGAAACTGAATGATCAGACGTGCTGTTTCTAGAAACTCAAACTTGAGAGAACGAAAATCACAGTATGTTTTTCAACATTATACTGTTAAAAGCTGGTGGGAGTTTTAAAAGTTCATTTTTTACAGCATTTGTAAGCATACAACATTACTAAAAAATGACTTTTACTAGGAGTCAATAAACAGATGAGGGAATGTTCCAACCATGCTTGAAATTATGCATTACGGTCCAAGCGCACATCGATTTCCCTGCCACTGATCTTGATGCCGTTCATTATTCTGCAGGCCTTTTCAGCTGACTCTGGGGATTCAAACCTGACTGTCCCACAGCCTTTTGACTTGCCATTCTCCATCTTTATTTCTGCAAACATTACATGACCTGGAAAAAGGAGTTACACAATTACAAGTCCATTTAAATGAGTTCCACTTCACTAGACAAGTTTTGTAAACTCCTCACAGCAATGGAGAGATCACAGGTAATTTGGTTAAGCATATTAACTAATAATATAAAATGCATATGTAAGCATTATCATTTTATAGTTCGAATACAATTCCTATATGACTACATATACATATGCATTAGCATACATAAAACAGGAACTGGACATTGAGTTTGGTTTTAAACCCCACTTTCTGAAGTAGATGTTATAGCAATAAAGCTAGCTAGCATAAATGACGACAGCTCACCATGACCCCTGACGAGATTACACAGTAGCTCATTGTCCAACCTCCTGAATAGTTCTCCCTTCTCTTTCTATCTTTACTTCCCTCTGGACCTCACAGGAGCAACTATCCATAAATATAATTTCTGTCAGTTCATAAAAGGGAACATCAATTCTATTTTTCAAATACTGTGACAATATAGATTCAAAATCTTAAGGATGCTATCAAATAAGGAAATGACAGAAGATTTAAAACATTAACAATTAAAAACAAGGATGTTGAAGGGACATCTCAGAGAAGCTAGTAGTCTTAAAACCCATCAGTTAAACAAGAGCACTGCTGAGAAGGAAACAGAAAAGGAAGGACATGGTAGTCACAGGTAAAAGGATAAGACGGACTAGTAAGACTACAGCTCAGACCAACTGAGACCCAGTCCAGATGGATGCTGAGACCACTTATGCATGCTCCCCGTATTCTGGATGCATCTGTCATCAAACTGTGCTAGACTTTAATATTATAGCAGCTGGATTATTGTGCTAGTGTTAGTCTATCAACCAAACACATCAGACACATTTACTTTTACAAAGGAACAAAAAGGGAAGACAAAGTAAAAGGTGAGGATCTGTCAAGAAGTGAAGCCCTTTCCAGATGAAGGAAATTAATATTACTCTTACTGAATAAGCAAGGATATTTTCCTTTTAAGGCTTAAGCTGAATGACCTCTTATTTATAATGCCCTACGCTACTTTGTCTAACCCACTTTTTATTGCATTACTTCTCAAAGCCAACTGATAATCAATCCTTCACCTTCTCAACACATTAAATACTCAGACAACGTCACACTGATTCAAACCACAGCCTGTAAAGCAAAACAGAAACTGTTAAGTATGCCCCTGAGAGTTTAAAACAGACTAATCCCAGAAGAGTCACAGGACCAAAGTAGATTGAAATAATAATTTACTCCACAACTAGTAAAATAGAAAAGAAAATACAGAAAAAAAAATCTATTTTCTAGTTAGGGGGGCCAAAAAAAAAAAAAAAAAATCGCAGAATGATACTGAGATATATGTGTTAAAAGAAATATTAATAGTTGTCTTGGTCAGGGTTACTACTGCTATGATGAAACACGTGACCAAAAGCAAGTTGAGAAGAAATGGGTTTAGAGTTTACTTTTCCAAATTCCAGTTCCTCCTGGAAGGAAGCCCAGAAGGAGCTCAAGCAGAGCAGGGACCTGGAGGCAGGAGCCAATGCAGAGGCCACCAGGAGTGCTGCTGACTCCTCATGGCTCACTCAGCCTGCTTTCTTACAGAGCCAGAACCACCAGCTCGGGAATGGTATCTATCACCCCCAATCGACTGGGCACTCCCACAGCAGTCACTAATTGAGAAAATGCCCGACAGGGTTGCCTAGTGCCAGATCTTACGGAGGAATGTTTCAGCTGAGGCCCCCGCCTCTCACTGTGACTCTGGCTTATCAAGCTGACATAATGAGCCAGCCAGTTGAGTGGCAGACAGTCAGTATCCAAAATCCTCCAGCATAAGAAGAAACTGGTACTCAGGAGCACCTCCATTTAGGTGGCACTTAGAGATCTCCAAGGACTGTGGAGAACTGTACAAGCTTTGAAGCTGGAGGTTCTTCTCTTTCTTTACCTTAAAAATTGGGTTTTTCTAAGTTTCACAGCATAGGTGAAACATAAGCAACAATGAGGTTTATGTGAGCAAGAATACTGGAAACACGTTAGCTTCTCTTGAATAACCATCTTTTAATCTTTCAGACAAGATTCTCTTTCCATTTCCAACTAAACTGTCCCTGCTGGTTAAGGGAATGTCACTCAGGCATGCAGACTCCATCTCATGGCCTACTGATTTAAGACCTCTTGGCTGGGACTCGAGACTTCTCAGTCTGGACACTTACACTAGAGACTGGCCTACAGACATGTTCATGGTTAGACCAAGACACCCAAGGAACACAGATGCCCGAAGAGCCCTAAGCCACCGGCGGACCTTGGGGGCGGAGTCCTCACAGGCACGGGTGTTAATGCTGAGCCGCAGCACAGCCTCAACTTTTGGGTTTATTTAGGGTTTTTTGTTTTTAATCTTTTAAGGCAGAGTGTCACTAGTTTGCTCTGGGTGAGCTGTAAGTTACTGTATAACCCAAAAAGTCCTCCTACCTCAGCCTTTCTGAGCTCTCAGACTGCGGGCACTCACCACTACACTAAGGTAAACGCCACATTTCCCAACCATATGAAAACAGAAATAAACATTTTCTTTCTAAAATAAATGATTTACAAGTTTCAAATAATTAAAATCAATCTGCCTAACTTTTTGCATGCTGAGGGTGACTTCTAATGGCCAGATTCTATTTGCAACATGACAAGGAAATGAAAACAAGCCTGACATTCAGCAACTGTGAGGACTAAACTCAGCCATACACAGGAGAACCGCAGAGCACACACTGTGCCACACAGAGCAAGCGTGAGAGCTACTGAACTCACGATGAAACAACGCTTCACTTGCCAACTTTTTAAGTCCAGGCTATTACTTTTGGAAATGGTATCCATGTTGCCTTTTGGGAGTTTATTAAAATCTAGAATCTGGAAACAGAAATTTTCTCAATTATTCTTCATCTTTAAGGAGATTTGAGGGCTGGAGAAATGGCTCAGGGGTTAAGAGCACTGACTGCTCTTCCAGAGGTCCTGAGTTCAATTCCCAGCAACCACATGGTGGCTCACAATCATCTGTAATGGATCCAATGCCTTCTTCTGGTGTGCAGGAAGACAGTGACAGTGTATTCATATACATAAAATGAATAAGTCTTTAAAAAAAATAAGGGAAATTTGAAAAAGATCTTTCCTGAACCACAAAGCTTGATCAGACTGTGATTTCTACAGGACAGTTCACTACATGCATTTTATTAGCAAGGCACCTGCCAGTAAGTGACATCCTGGCAGATACTGTGTCTAGAGTACCATTAGATTCTTCTTCAGCAAGAACAATTATTTAGCTAGCCTGGACTCAGGAAAACAAAACAGCAAATAAATCAAACAAAAACACCTGCCTTTATAGCTAAAGAGATCATTACTCGCTTGTGTCAGGTTAAAACAATACTATATTAAAACAGAAAAACTCTTAGGAGTCATACATAATGTGATATGGCAGGAAACAGTTGGTTCACTTCAAACAAGTCAGATAATGCTCTGACAAAAATGATTTAATTCTGTATTACTATAACTTACTTTCTTTGCCATCAATATTAATTCATGGTTTAAAAAAATGGGATATGAAGTCATATAAATACAATACTAAATATAAAATTGAATAGCAGCTTTTAACAGATTTGAAAGTAAAAAAAAAACCTCATTGACCTTTTAACTATCAGTATATTGGCTGACTTTGCATGTCAACATGACCTCTAAGTTAAGAGTCATCAGAGGAAGGAGCCCCAGCTGAGGAAATGCCTCATGAGACGCAGCTCTAAGATGTTTTCTCAAACAGTGATCAAAGGGAGGCTCCAACACCTTTCAAACAACTGCCAACTCACTTGCTTTTGACAAGGTTTTTATCAGAACTGCCTCTTCCTAAAATTTTAAATTAATGTAAAGTGAAAGTGCCATCAACAGAACACCCAGACATACGTAGCCTCTTAGAAAACCTCAGTATTTTATTTTGTTCACCTTAAAATGCAGTGATCGTAGTTAGAGAAAATGAATAACTGAATGAAGATTTAATCAGAACATCTGTGAACATATCACAACTCTTTTATATAGAGATAATAAAAGGTACTAGTTTTAAAAGGTAAGAAATACCCTAAAAAGCCTCAATCTGGGGTGAAAGAAAATTAGTAAATTATTCTAATAGCTTAAATAAATGCAGGTATAAAAACTAACCTGTAGATAATATTCCTGAGAGCAACCCACAAAGGCTTTTTATTTCCTTCATTTTTTACCCCTTAAGTACTTAGAAACGAACCTAGAAACCCATGCATGATAGGCAAGCATCCTACCACTGAGCAATTCCAGCTCTTGGTGTGTGTGTGTGTGTGTGTGTGTGTGTGTGTGTGTGTGTGTGTGTGTGTATCTTTGGATTTGATTTCTTATTTTTATTGAAAATAAGATTCTTCTCTAATACAATACATCCTAACTACAGTTTCCTCTCTCTCCAATCCGCCCTACACTCTCCCATCTCCCATCTCCCTGCTCCTGCAGATCTAATCCCCCTCCATTTCCTCTTCAGAAGGAGCAGTCCTCCAAGACATGACAGCCAAAAAGGACAAAACAAGATACAGTAAGCAAGGCAGGGCAAAAGCCCTCATATCAAGCCTGGACAAGGCAACTCAAAAGGAGGAAGACTCAAGAGTAAGCAGAAGTGTCAGGGCTATAAATGCTCCCCTGTTAGGGAATCCCACAGAACGCAGACCTGAAAGCTATAACCTGGTGCAGACCCACACAGACCCCAGGACTGCTCTTTCACCTCTGGAGCCCATGTGAGTCTTGCTTAATAGATTCAGTGGGCCATGTTTTCCCAGTGTCCTCCGTCCTCTCTTGGCTTTCACTTTTATGTTGAGACAGTCTCACAATTGTCCATGCTGGCTCTGAATTGACTCGGTAGCCCAGACAGGCCTTGAACTTGAGGTACCCTGCCTCAGCCTCCCAAATGGCTAGAATGACAGGCTGGACCAGCAGCCTCGGCTAGGAAAGTTATCATCGTTTTTCAAGGACACTAAAGTTACCTATTATTTTATGCCTTTAAGAATATTCAAAATGTTGGGGATGGTAGTGCACAACTTTGATCTCAGCACTATGAAGGGAGGCAGGCAGACCTTCACTCTCTGTGAACTCTAAGTATACAGCTCAGTATATGGTACTGTATCGTACTTTCAGCCATCTTTCAGCATAACATGCCGTATTGTGATTTTAGGCTGAGATTCTATATAATAAAAGGAAAACTGTTGCTCTGTGCTGACCACCCAATTCCCCTCTCACACAATTCCCTTATTCTCATATTCATATTCTCTCCTCACCCCCATCTGCCCTCTCTTTCAAACACACACACACACACACACACACACACACACACACACACACATACACAGAGGGGGAGGAGCTTTACCAATTAAGAGCTTTTGAAAATTGAGTATGGTATAGAAAAGGCTTTATTTGAAATTAATAAACCAGCCAATATACAAACCTAAGGAAAAATTAAGATCTGTAGCTAGTCAGTCTTATGATAGTGAAGAAGAGTTTCCAAAGGACTAGAAGAGCCACCACAATGTATGTTCTAACAGAATCCTAGGCTACTGGCTTAAGGTTTCTATGGTGCGCAAGCAATACAGTGTACAGAATGGCTCTCCATCAACTGTGCATCAGCATGGGAGTAAATACGCCATTTACTTACTTTTGCTTCTCGTGGGAAAAAAAAAAAAGCCTCCAATGAAAAACCATCAACCTCTTTAAAATCTGGTAATAAAAGACTGCTTTATAATGAGTCATGACAGGCTTCCCTGGTGAGTGAGTCTGTACTAAGCCCTGTTGTTTGTTCTAACCTACCAGACAGCAAAACTATTACCCATCTGAGGTTGAATCAGATGAGACCATGACTGGGGTAAGCCAAGATATAAACATTGTATTTCAAGGTTTAAAAAAAATCAAAATTTCCCCACAAGAAATTTCAGCACAATTTGCAGTTACTGGTACACTTACCACATTGGCTGAATTTCTCTTTTAATTTCTGCCAAGTCAAGTCAAAAGGAAGCTAAAATGAAAAAATTCAGTAACACATGTTATATATAAATTTATACTTTTATATACATGAAAATAATAAAATAATGACAAATAAATATTTTATATAGACAGACAAAGATACAGAAAGAATTTTAACTTTCCAATACATTTCTTCACTTACATTTCTAACAAATATCTGGTTGCCCTTGGAGCCTAATCTGTCTCTCATTCCACTTCCCATGGGACCCGATAAAAACCCTCGGTCCACGTCAATGCTCCTTTCCAGTATGGCTCCGATGCCTGGCCCCATCCTGTCAAAGCTGGAGCTCATGCGGTCCAGTCCCATTCCCATGCCTCCCGTCACAGTGCTCATGCCGCTCATGCTGCCACCTGCATTGTAACAAGGGCAGGAGTCCCGAGTTTCAAGTTTTAAAAACAAAACAAAAATAGCAAAAGGAAAGACGAGAGAGGAAGAAAAGAGAATGATCAGTTTTGAAAATGGAGAGGAAAAACTCATTTCTATAACAAAAAATTATTTCCATACAGAAAATAAAACAAGTAATAGATTTTGGTATCCATTTGCTTACTTGAGAAAACTTAATTTTAGTCACTATATAATTATATATGCCTCTGTAAAATAATATTCTAATAAGAAAACATCACATATTTAAAACTTCCATATTATAATATTATATATTATCATGTTATAATAAGCTTTTAATTCTTATATTTTGCAACAGCAAATACAGTAGCTGCTGAAAGCTAAAGCAGAGATGAAGACACTGTTACGACTCCAGCACACATTTCTCTCCCCACGCTCTCCTATGCATCACCCTTTCCTTGCTCACCTTTTACCTCAGTATATGGAGCTGTTTCCCACACAACTTCAATTTTGATATCAAATTTAACTTTCAGTAACCACAGACAATTAATTATCCCCATCTCATTCTCCTCCCTAATATTCCTTCATGAATAGTGTAAAGTCCTAAGACTTGCCAGCTGGCTCTCTGTTACTGGCAGTCTACCTGGGAAACAGTGTAAACACTGAGATAAAAGGGAAGGTGAGGACGATCCCGAGAGGAAATGAATGCTGCAGGATGGCAGGCAGAGCAGGAAATAAAGAGAAGCACATGGAAAGCAAATGTATCCAGTGGACAGGATGTCACAATTCACACTAAGTGCGTTAACTTCCTGTTTCCTAAAATTTCACCACCAAAGGAAGCCAGTAAGGTGTGGAGATTTCACAGGCACAGCAAGTCAGCAATGCCCATCAGGAACTCAGTCTAGCATGTGTGCAGGCTTTATATGATGTTTGCCACGTGGGAGTGGGAGCTGATGGGAGGTATTGGGCATTCTCTAGGGCTGAGACACACCCATGGTTTTGCAAGGTCTAGAAGAGAAGAAAGCAATCATCTCTTCATTCTTATTCTTCAACTTCAGGAAATCCCTAAAATTTGGTGTTTTGTCTCCAACTGCTAGAAGGCATAAGGTATACAAGTCAAACAAACTAGTAGCTATTGGGCAAAATCAAGCAGAATTAAGGCTGGTGTTCAAATAATGGCAGTTTATGACATGGGTGTGGAAAGACAGTTCTTGGACTGGCTACTGAATACGCATTCTGGTGTTAGCTGAGAAATACCAAACAAACAAACAAATAAAATTAATTTTCAAACATCAATCAAGCTATGACTCATTAAAGTTTCTCAAAATATGGTAAGACACATTAACACATAAAAGCAAACTATTACTGTACTACAATAACTACTCTTGCAAACTCCTTGCAAGCACTCAAATACTACTCAGGAAATTCTATTAAAATTTAAACCTACTTATTCCAGTTCCTACTGGACCCATGTTAGAAGCTCCTATTCTTCCTGCAAACCCTCCAATCATTGCACTGCCTAAACAAGGATGAAAAGATAATATACTAATTAATTTAAATAATGACACTTCAAAATGCCCAAGGTACTATACTCACAAATAACTAAACATAAAATTTTCTGGAGATAGACAAAATATTCAAGATACTGTAAAAGAGAACCATGAAATTAAAATCCCTAAAGTTTTCTTCTAGTAGCAAACTATGTAAATTATAACTTTTTAACGATTTTTTTACACCAAAAGGAACAGTTAAGACTATGACCTGCAAAAGGGAAAAAGTATACAACCAGCCCTACCAAGTCTACCAAAGGAGTCGCCAAAGCCTCGACTCAATCCAATATCACCACGTCCGAAATCTCGCTCCATGCTACTAGTCATTGCACCGCGGTACAACTCTGAAAAGATGTACAACAAATTAACCCTTCTTCAAGTACATCAATGTATGGAAAACCACTGAGGAATATGTCTAAGCTAAATTGAGGAGAAAAAGATCAGAAGTTACCAATTCAAAATAGTATGTGGCATACCAACTTACTTCATACACTCACTATACAACCCACTACCCACCCCCCCCGCCATGTTTACAAGTGTCCTCTAGTGCCCGTGTGCCTTCTGAAGACTCCTATAGCATCCATACCCGTGTGTGTGTAGGGAAAGTAAAGATAACATACCCCGTATAGGTACATTCACCTACCTCCCATTCGGCCAACTCCACCAAAGCCTGCCATGCTATTCATTGCTTCCAGACCACCAAACCCAACGCCTATGGAATAGAGAATAGTTGTGAAACTTGACTGGAGCTACAGATGAGCGGTACATTCTGGAAATGTTAAGTCACCAGTAAGCGCTTCCTTCATTTCATGTTGAGCAGGTAGTTTAACACAGGACCTTCTTTTAAGGGTGTATTTAGGCTCAGTGTTTGCCAACAGCCTTTAGAACACAAGCCAACAATATACCATGACTTTTTTCTACAATTCTCAACAGTTTCTAGTTTCTTTAAAATGGCGGTGAGTACATGCAGAAACAAATACTTATACATACCTCCTCCAATTCTATTCACTCCTCCAAAACCCGGACCATCCATTCCCATACCTCAAACAAAATACATAGTATGGACTTTCAGTAAATCTTAATTTGTGACTAACGAATGACATTATAGCAAAGTAAATACCATTGGTTTAGTCACAATGGAACACTAGAGAAGCAGGTACAGGGTATACATAGAAGGATGGTTTACAGAGCTATGTCATAGTGCCTAACCAGTCACCAATCTTCAAACAGGCCTCTGAGCATCAGAGAAAAAAAGAAAAAAGTTTACTATTCACATACAACATCCGGTCAGAGGGTTACTAGAGCCCGTGTGCACTCTTGCAGACAGTGATGTTCCCACAGAAGACTTAGACATTAAGACTACCAAGCAAAGATGCCCCTAAACACATCAGCTAAGGGGCTGGTCAGATCAGTAACAAACAGCTTGTGTTTGGACAGGAAGGGGATGAGATCCTAAAACAAGTAAGAAAAGGGGTTTTGCCAATTATAAAGTTTGTATCATCCTAACAAAAAGACTATGACACACTTATCAGCTCATAAACTGAAATGTAATTCTCAAAGGACAGTAAGGGAAACTTTGAAGGGCCAAGAGGTCAAAATAATTTCCATAACTCAATACTTGTGTTTCCCCTCCTCTTCTCCTAACACCGTGGATCTTTCCTTCCATAAACTACCCAATGCATGCCATCACAGCAAACCCAAATGCAGACACAGCAGTACAGCTATTGACAGTACCCAAACACTAGGAAGAGATGCCAAAAACAGAATCACTCTTCTCTGATTAGAAACACTTTATTTTCTTAAAAATAATACTTATGTTAATTACATGTTTCATATTATATACATTAAGTATAAATTTTAGGATTAAGATTGTCATCAGAGTAAATCATGACTTTTAAATAAATAAGTCAATTTTTTACAATTTTAATTTTTTTTATAATACAGTGGACACTGGGAAACATAATCACATAAGTAAAATCATGTTAGAATTTTCAGCCAACTTAAAAGAATGAAGTTTGCTGAAATTAAAAGTTGGAAAGCCGATTTCTAAAGATAATTAAGAGTATAACTAACAGACATATAGCTACTTCAAAGCTACCTTCCAAATGTAATACATTTAAACTGCCTATGCTACGGCATGTTGCCACCCATTCCCGGCTCTACATCCCAGGATGCAGAGGGCACTATGGAGATATAGAGGAGACGTCATCTCCTTAAAGCCATGTCAGTACGCACAAACTCCAGCCACCTTTCACATGCCTGGCCCCAGAAGCCGTCCCCACCTACACCTACCCTCTTGTCAGCTGCTCTCACAAGGTTTCTCTTCTTTTTCAGACAGAATTGACATGCTAAACATCTTGGAACAGAGTTCTCTAAGTACTAAGACGAATAAATATAAGCTTTATTAAACAGCAAATAGATCACTTACAAAGGTTTCAAGAAAAACTTACCACTTGGACCTAAATTTCCCATTACACCAGTTATGTTCAGCTGGCTGGCACTAATAGGTTGTCCACCTGGACCCAGTCCCATTCCAATGCCTCCAAGACCACCTAAATCACAAACAACAACATTACCAAGACTCGCATAGAACTAACTGTACTAACCTTTAAAACTAGCTGTATGCTTGCAATAGTATCCTAAAAGGTCGCAGATAGCAAGGGTTCTGGTTTTCATTTAGAAAGCAACATACATAAAGACTAATACCATTTATGAGGGAAAAAAACACTTACGAAGTAGGTTCAGCTTACACTCCACTTGAAGGTACTGAGAGAGGTGTAACAATCTGACAAGAGGGGGTCTGAGAAAATGGCTCCATGAGTAAAGGATTTCCACTACAAACATGAAAACCTGCCTTCAATTCCCAGAATGCACTTTTTTAAAAGCCAGAATTGTGTTGGACATGGGTAATCTTAGATCTGGTGCGGTAGCAGATCTCTAGGGCTCACTGGCTAGCCAGTCTAGCTTACTCAGCAAGTTCCAGTCAGTGAGAAACTCAGCCTAAAAAAAGTAGACACTGCCTGAAGAAAAACACCCAAGGCTCTCTTCTAGCCTCACTTCCACACCTACCCACTCCCAACCCGAGACACACACATACACCCCAAATGCATCCCAAGAAAGTGTGAAAGACATTTGGTCATGTCACGCATGTGGAACTCTCTTCTCCAGGAATGGTATGACATCACCATCAGAGCAGTTGTGATCACCAACGGGAGACACTCCCAAGATTGGGTAAACTAATATTCCTTTGTGTAATGAAGAGAGCTCACAAACGCACGTATACCCCAGAGGAATTAACTATTCGTTTGGGAAGTGGGAGGAGGGATGACACATGTGACTATTTCTTGTTGGTATTGCACCTGTAAGTTACCCATGATCCTATAGGTTACCTGTAGATAATTAAATGCACTAATTCACCAAACAAGACTTGGGTGAATCATTTCTTTATGGTCTGTGGCTACTAGCCTTTCTGGCTGAAGACATGTTTCTCAGACATCCTCATGTAGTAACACTGTACATACATACCTGAGAATGAACATGTTGCTCAGTGTTGAACAACTAAAATACTAGTATTACATTCAAAATAGTCCAAATAGAACTAAACGGTCGGCAATTACTGAAGAGATAAGACTTGAAAGCAGAGAAGAGGACAATGAGGACAGCCCAGCTGCAGCTATGGAACAAGATTCCTATCCAGACAGCCAACACCAAATCCAGTTTTCAAATTCGTTATAAGGGTCTGGAGAGATGGCTCACTGATGAAGAACACTTGTTACTCTTACAGAGGAGTGGCAAATCGCAAGCATGCTGGATCCACAAACCTGAGTGTCTTAGAGACTTAGACACTGCACCCACCTGATACAGGCAAACACCTATACACAGAAAATAGCTTTTAAAAGCCCACAACACTGGAAACTCTAATTGCCTGGCTTTATCATGACATTTATTACATTTACAAAATAAATGTTCTCATCAGGCATGAATATGAGGAATTTGAGACCTTACATTATCTGAACGCCAACATGTACCTGTGACTAAATTCAGATCTTGTCTCTTGTCTTTAAATTCAAGTTTGTTTATTGTTTATTTGTTCAGTTTTAATATACTGATGCTCTTTAAATCAAATAAGTAAATAAATAAATAACTTTAGAAAACTTTAGTTATAACCTCCCCTGGGCATATATCCAAAGAACTTCAAATCCTTGCACATCTATATATCTGTGTTCATTACTGCTCTATTCACCATGGAAAAATAAATAAAGAAACCAGACTAAAAATCTACCAAAAGATGGAAAGATAATGAAAACATGCTAATATATAAATGGAGATTTATTCAGCTACAAAGTGAAATTTGGAGAAAAAATAACTGGTGAACCTGGAAAATATAATATAAAATGTGGTAAGATGAGCTGGAGAGATGGCTCAGTGGTTAAGAGCACTGACTGCTCTTCCAGAGGTCCTGAATTCAATTCCCAGCAACCACATGGTGGCTCATAATCATCTGTAATGAGATCTGATGCCCTCTTCTGGTGTGTCTGAAGACAGCTACAGTGTACTCATATACATAAATAAACAAATTTTTTAAAAAAGATGTGGTTGAGACAACTCAGAACAAAACCCTGAGAGTTTCCCCCTCATCTGCAGACCCTCCCTAACCTATAAGGTATAGAAACTAAGGTAAACAAGTGTAGGGCAGGTCAAGCCCAAAACCTCAGATAGGAGACCGAAAGTGGGTAATATTCAGTAACGAGGAAGTATCCAATACAGACAAAAGGACACATCATGAAAGATGTTATAAATCTGTTTTTGCCTAGTTTTCAAGATGTGAATTCAACTTTCGGTTGAACCATTTCTGTACTTCCAGAGTCTAATATGGGTTAAGCCTTTGAGGCAATGATTGTTTGGGCTCTCTTGAATACCATTACCACAATGGGAGTCATATGACCAGTCACTGCGCCTTTCTGTTACACTGGCTCAGTTAGGAAAAAAATTAGCAATTAAGGCTTGAGGCTAGGAATTATATACTGTAAGATTTGTACAGAATGGTAATTTTAAACTGCACAGATTAATGTCAAGTAAATGTGTTCCTGTGCCTAACGATATCACAGTAATTATAATCTCAAAGAACTATAAAAGAGAAAAGAACTATAAAAACGAAAAGATAAAAATTAATATCAGAAGCATGGGAATTGAGAAATTTCCCACTTGCCAAGTCACAGTAAAATGAGAAAGTCAGATGAAGGACGAAAAAAAATCTAATTCTATGGTAGCTCATGACTTTATTATATCTCAAGACAAAAGAAAATATGAAAATACAAATCATTAAAAAATGTAAAGTATACCTAATAGTACATGTTTTTTAATTCATTGTTTGAGACTTCACACATGTATACAAATACATTTTGATTGAATCATTGCCCTGCTCCTTCCCCCAACACCTACGATCGCCGCCCTCCCCACCACTGCCTCTCAACTTCACACACTTCTTTGTTGCTTTAAACTACTGCGTCCACTTAGTACTGCACTTGCATGGGTGTAGGGACATCAACTGGGACATGGGCATGCTCTCGAGGCTGTTCTGAATCTTCCCCAGCAGCCATTAGTTCCTCAGCTAAGGGTGGGCTTGCATGCACTCCTTCCTTCACCAATCTCACTCACCCAAGCTGAGACTATTATGGCTGGCTTGACTGTGCAGGTCTTGAGCTTTAAAATTTACTGTTAATAGAGGTAAATGCAGTCAGGATCATGAACAAGGTGAGCCTGGCCAGGTAAACTGGGAAGGGAGGAAGCTGCCTTACAAAGGGAGAAAGGGAAATATTCAAATATGCATGGTTGGTAAGTTTCCGCTGTAAAAGTTCAGCAAGTAGTAATCCACACTCATTCTGCAGTGAAACTGTCAACCAGGGACTAGGACTCTAAAATTAGCTCCATGAACAATAAACTACCAAAAAGAGGGGGTAATTCAACAAAAGCCTTACTTGAATTATGAATTAGCAACAATAGAAACCAGAAGACTAAACTATTTACAAAATGCTAAGATAAAGTAACTTGATCTTAAATTCTCTTTAAAAAAAAAAAATCAAACTATCTTAGAAGACATTTACAGAGCAGCCAAAATTAGAAGAATTTACTAACAATAAATCCTTGTTGGGAAAATAAAAGCTTAACGAATAGATACTCTGAAGAAATGAGCAGTAGCAGGTGACAAAAAACATGATGTCTACTTGTGACGTCTGACAGTGACAGAGCGCCCTGTGACAGTAGCATGCAGTTACCAGAAACGGGTTAGAGTCAAGGAGGAGGACACAAGATGAACTTCAAGCTTTATACATACACAATATCCAGGGTCACCACTAAAAATACAGACATTTGAAGAAATTAAAGAAATTTAATTCCTCAACTTCACATAAAAGATTGCCAAGCCAATTTTAAAAGATGTAATTGCAGTTATAACATTTACACACAGAAAAAAAACATTTACACACAGATCAAAAACAGTAATACAAAATAGTATAAACTACACAAAATTATATTTAGTATTATACAAGGACTTAAGCTAACTACAAAATCGCCTTGTAATAAATTACTTGATTTGAATTTTTAAAATACTTCAAAATATTTTCAACAACAAAAAAGTAACTAAATCTATCAATACACTGAAAAAAAAAATTACCATTAAGTACTTCTTAGTAACCGGTAACCCAAATAGGTAAAATTATACAAAATTATATAAAAACAGAGAAAGGCTACAAAACAACTTAAATGATTAACAAACTTGACATAGTGAACATAGAAGATTTATAAAAATGGACCTATGGGTAAGCCGCCCACGATGAGATTCTAAGGCTGTCACATAATGAGTCACAGTCTTATAGACCATGTGCTATGGTTTACCACAGTGAACCCAAGTGAAAAACCAGTAGGAAGTACAGAACTCATGAATTTGGAAATTGTATTTTCAAATATACAAGATTCAAAATAACTGTAGTGATTGGTAATTTATAAACACTGAACTATAGAAATGGTCATGCAGAGCCTGTCCCACATGGGGATCCAGCCCATATACATACAGCCACCAAACCTAGACAATATTGAAGTCAAGAAGTGCTTGCTGACAGGAGTCTGATATAGCTGTTCCTGAGAGGCTCAGCCAGAGCCTGACAATACAGAGGCGAATACTAGCAGCCAACCATTGAACTGAGAATGGGTCCCAGTTGGAGGCGTTAGAGAAAGGACTGAAGGAGCTGAAGAGGCTTGCAACTCTGTAAGAATAACAATACCAACCAACCCGAGCTCCCAGGGACTAAACCACCATCCAAAGAGTGCACATAGACAGACACATGGCTCCAGCTGCATGTGTAGCAGAGGAAGGCCTTGTCAGGCATCAATGGAAGGAGAAGCCCTTAGTCCTGCCAAGGTTCAATACCTTCCCCCCATCCCCCACTGTAGGGGACTGTCAGGGTGGGAAGGCAGGAAGGGGTGGGTGGATGGGTGGAGGAACACCCTCATAGAAGAAGGGGGAAGGAGATGGGATAGGAGGCTTATGGACAGAAAACAAGGAAAGGAGATAACATTTGAAATGTAAATAAAAATATCTAATAAAAAAATGAAAAAAAGTCCATAGAAGAACCTATGTTCAGTAGCTATATTTATAACCCTAATTGCTTAAATTAAGAGAGGCTGAAAACTAGTGAAATACATATCCAATTCAGAGTTAGGGCAAAAAAAAAAAAAAAAAAAAAAAACCCGAGACTAAATCTAAAGAAAGAGGAAGGAAAGAAATGATAAAATATACTGACAACAAAACCTATTCTTTACATTTACAAATTGACAAGTTTCTAGAGATAAGGAACCACTAAATGACACTATGCTGGACTGGAGAGACAGCTGAGCTGTTAAGAACATGCACTGTCTTCCCACAGACCCAAGTTTGGTTCCCAGCACCTACACAGTGTACAGCTCCCAATCACCTGTAACAGCACCAGGGGATCCAACATCCTCTTCTGGTCTCTGTAGGGATTGATCTCACATGTACCAACCTACATGCAAACATGTAGACACATACACATACACACATACATACACACACACACACACACTTAAAGTCTTCAAGAAGAGGAAACAGAACTATTAATATAGTAAAAATTTAAGATGATGCTATGCTAACTAAATAAAATTCAACACAAAGCCATGGCGGGGTGGGAGGGGAGGTATACCCACAACCAAACAGTGGCTGGAGCATGGTGACTCTTATGGAAGAATAAAAGGAATAATTCCAGACCCTGAAGGAGATAGGAAACTCCACCGAGAGAACAATAGAGTCAAGTAACCTGGACCCTTGGGGCTCTCAGAGACTGCACAACCAACCAAAGACTAGGCTGGACCTAGTCTTCCCCTGCACATATGTAGCAGATGTGCAGCTTGGTCTCCTGTGGGTCCTGAACAACTGGAACAGGGGATGTCCCAAAAGCTGTTGCCTTTATCTGGGATATGTTCTACTAGCTGGGCTGCCTTGCCTGGCCTCAGTGGGAAAGAAAGCATTTAGCTTCAAAGAGACTTAAAGTGCCAGGTTTGGGGAAATACCCAGGGAGGCCCCTACCTACTCAGAGGAGAAGGGGAGAGGGAATGAGGAAAGGTCTGTGGAAGGGGTGACTGTAGGGGGCAGTGAGCAGGATGTAATGTGAATAAGTAAAAATTAAACAAAATTAAAAACAAAACAGTGTTTGCGGCTAATCCCAACAACCCGAATTGACCTCTAGAAGCCACACAGTCAGAGAGCCTTGGTCAGAGTTGTCCTCTGATCTCCCCACAGAGCAAGCACACCCACCTCCCCCATGCCACACAAACACACAAAATAAATGAATATCTAGAAAAGTTAATGTTCAAGACAGGCAAAAATGGGGAAAATCCTTAAATAAAAAGTTACCATAACTAACTCATGCATCATCAGAAAATATTATGACTAAATAAGTCTTTCCCAAAATATATGGCAAGGCCAGTTTTACACAAATTCTAGCAAAATCAAAACAAAAACAACAACAAAATCAAGGTAATTCCTTTTTTTTTTTTTTTTCTCGGAGCTGGGGACCGAACCCAAAATTCAAGGTAATTCTTAAAGAATATTCCAATTCAGTATTATTTCAAATAATTTAAAATGCAAATTAAAGAGCAGAAAAATGTATGAAGTATCAATTAAAATGAAGCTACCAGCTTTATCAATAAAAAAAGAAATCAGGAACAAAACACAGTGAATTATGAAATAGCATATGGTATCACACTGAATTCTAATTTATTAAGCAGATATGTACATTACTAAAATCTGCATAACAAACAGTCACGTGTTGTCCCCTCTAGGTGAGGAACGCATTGAGAGGTGAATATGGAAGTGGGGCATCTCAGGTCTACCTGTAAGATTTTATTTAGTTATTAAAAATCCAATAAATGTAGCATATAAAAGCTCTAAAATATTACTTTTGTCTGCATGTTTAAAATATTTTATCAAAAACTTTACTACTAATAATGAAAGAGCACAAAGACAAACAACAGTGTACAGCAACAGTCTGAGGGCAACAGCTAACACAGGGCGTGCACTGCTCTTTTGTAATGCTCTGGAACAGCGCAGTTAGTGGGCATCCAGTGACAATCTGTAAATCTAAATCTACTCCAGGATTTGTCTCCAGTGCCGGGGTTGAATTCAGGACCCCATGTATGCTAATCAAGGGCACTACTCCAACAGACATCTTGGTTCTAGTGCTAAGGCTAGACCCAGGGACTTAGGCACAGTGGGTGAGACCTTATACCACTGAGTCCATCTCCAGCCCTTATACTTCACCTTGAGACAGGTCTCATTAAGTTACCCAGGCTGCCTTGGAACTCACTCTACAGTTGAGGAAGGCCTTAGACTTGAACTTTAGATTCTCCTGCCTTAGCCTCTTAAGGATCACAGGTCTGTGCCACCAAGCTTGACTTAGGACATCTAAAGAAAATAGTATTCTTTTATACTCTGTTGTGTTGGATAACACATTTAAGATAATCTCAGAGGTACCAAAAATATATCCCTTTCACATTAAGGAATGAAAACAGACCTCCTCTTGGATTAATTTGACCAACACTAAACCCAAACTTGAATTTCTCCCTTTCGTCTTGTTTCTTCCATCTGCCTACAGTCTGTGCTGGACTGTCTACAGTCTGTCTACTGCCTGAATGCTGCTCAGATATCTGACCGTCCCCATGTCTGCCTGTCTCTCACATGGAGCTTTGCCCTGTATCTATCAAGCAGCATAGAAACATGTCACTGCAAAGGGATAAAGTTCTTCAGAAATCTGTAACAGATCTTTTACCCAGAATAGTAAACAATGTTGTAAACAGACATTACCCAGCTATATCTATATCCTATGTTGCTTCCAACATTTATGGAGGATATTTGTTTTAAGGTTCCTTTCACCCTGTTGGCTGAAGGATTATCACAATACACACACACATACATTATCTGAATCGGGCATGGGAGAGCAGCAGATAAGTTAAGGGTAGGTTATGTTGTAAAAGCTGATTGCATGGGAGAGCCAACACATGGTGAGCTTGGTTACTATACTGTTCTCTTAAAGTCTGGTCAAACTTAGGCTGAGTACATAACAGGATAGCAGGCTAAATAGTCTTAAATATTACAGAGATATTAATAACTTGGCTGTGAGGTAAAGTAAAAGTTCAGTCTCTAAGAATATAAGAAATATGTTCATGAAATTGTATCACACTGTTGGCTATTAAAGAAACAAAGATTAAAACATGTAAAACATGTAACATTAAAATGATTATAGAACACCAATAAAAAATATAAGGAAAGAATTTTCAACATGGAAACATGATTATAAATTAATGTTAAGCCCAACCTCTACATAATCTATATACTAGTCTGAAACTAGTTAAATGCACATATATACAATACATTTATGTACAGGGAAGGAGAAAGAATACACATAAAAATATTAAAAATGGTGGCTATCTATGGTAAAATTTTAACGATTCCCCCCTTCTTGTATATGAACTCACCAAATACATTTCAACTTATAACTAGTAGGCCAAGCATTAAATTATTTTAAAAGTCTCATATTTCTTTTCAGTCTTTATATAATCAGAAGCAACACACTGTCCAAAATACCAAACTAATCTCAGAGAATGAGCAACTTCAATGTAGGAATAAAAACAGACTTCTGTGTTATACATAATGAAGAAAAAGAAAGTTGTTTTCTAACAAGAGCTTTTACTTACGTGGTAATTGTGATGTCTTACTATCATGTGAACGGTAGTCTTCATGAGGGACAGATTTGTCATCCTAATTGCAAAAAGAAAAAAGTTTATTATACATGTAGTTAAAAAATAGCTAATGAGAGCTGTTAGGAAGTGAACTAAAGCAATTAATAACTAAGGTTGAGATGAGAAATGGGAACTCACCATTTTCACATGCATAGGTCTATCAAATAAAAACTGCCCATTGAACATGGCTGTTGATTCAGTCAAGGAAAGCCAATTAAGATGACTGTAAAATTGTACAAATTATCATATTTAAAGAGTGTGAAACTTTTTCTACTGTCTTAACATTATCAGACTTTCTTCAGACTAGTCTCTCACTTTGATTTATAACTTCATTAACCAACAGCAACTGCACTGATGGACAAGGAGTCCTCAAGTATGCATGCACACACTGTCCAGCAGCAGGAAAGGATCGGCAGAAAACAAGGTCCTGCCTGTCAGTCCTGAAGAATGTGGCCAAATCCAGCCTGCGTGAGTGACTCTTATCCTCAAGAACAGCAAGGTTTCCTGCTGTGGCAAAAGCCTACATTTCAAATGAGGCAGCATTATATAACATGAACAACTGTGCAAAGGTATCAAGCTCCTCCAACATCACTTAATGCTAAAATTCACATCAGGATACAAATTGCTTGGACTGCTTCGATTGCTTGCTCAAAAGTGACCGTGCCCATGCCTCTGCTCTTGCCGTCCTTGTCTTCTTTAATATCAGCTCGCTTCACAGTTCCAGCTATGCTGAACACTTCCTTTAGTTTCTTCCAACCAACTTTGAAGTCAAGCTTAACACAGAATGCATAAGGTTAAATTTTTAACAAATGGCCCCCTCCTTCATTGTAAAAACAAAATCATCTTTTCTAACGTCCTAAATCTATAAACTGTAATTCTTGTTCAACAATATACCAACAGTGTTCAAATAAAAAAGGTCTTGTTTAAAATCAGTTCAGCTACATCTATCTTGTTTCTTATCTTGATTTAAATTCCTCAAATCTTCTTTCAATTCCTCAATCCTGTTCTGTATGTGGGAAACGTAGGTATCAACTATGACTAAGTTGAAAAGTCAGGTTTTGGAAAACATTGTCCATTTCACAAGACTTTCAAAAGCATAAAACAAATGGCAAACCAACCATAACAGGCATTTACAAACAGGAGGACTACAAGAATAAAATTCAACTACCAAAATAAAGACTACACATAGCTGACTTAAGGAAAACCGTCTGATGTCTATGATGTCCATAGTCATGTTAAAATGCTATTGTATTTAGGGTCTAACTTCAAAATACATACATAAAATTAAGCTTGACTTTAACAGAATTATAACTTTTGTTTACTTTAGTTAAAAATAAACACTGACCTACAAACCTATCAGAATATATCTAACAAAATGATCTCATAATAAGAGTTAAGTATCAGAGCAACAAAAGCTTAAACTAAAGCTTAAACTTACATTAGCAACAAAAATTGTGGAACCAAGTCTACCAGCCTGCAAATTGTTGATAACCTCAGGAGGAATGTTTGGATTATTCACAATGGAAGGTGGTAAATTCACCAACCCAGATCCCACATCAGAGGCATGTGATCCTTGAAATGATGTTCCTGTTCGCTGCAGTGCACGGCGAGCATTTTCTCCATCAGGATCCTATAATGCGTAGTGAATGTTAACTGCCGGCAAATACATCAGTGAATATATACAATTCAAGTGACTTAAGGCTGGACAGCAGGTAACCAATCTGGCCAAACTACTAACATCTGTGAGAACTAAGGTTTTTTTGTTATTTTTATCCAGAAAGTGAGCGCAATAAAAACCTGTAGATTGACCTCTCACTACCAGAACACACAGCTTGCTATAAACTCAGGTAGAATGTGATAGAGGAAAGTTTATTATCACCAGCTAATGTCACTCTTGAATAAAATACAATAACCCATTGTATAATCTCTTAGCTTCCTAAACAACGAAAAGGACTTGTGATGGGAAAAGGGAATAACAAAGGCCAAGTGTCCAAGTAAAGAATGCTTTACCCAGTCATTCCACTACGTAGAAGATCAGCAAAACACAAATAAAATTACATTAAGAGGCCCATCGTATGCATGCGAATCATTATGCCAAAAATTCTACTCTTATTCATGAATTCTACTTTCTTATTCATGACTCTCTCAGACCAGTCAACATTCTAACATGGAGCAAAACGGGGCTCAGAGCTCCTAACTATGAGGCAACTGATGGCTTCTGGGGAAGAAAGAGTTAGTTTTCTTTAAAAGTGTAGTCCCTGACGGGTCAACCATGTAACAGCGGATGATGCCCCCCAACACACACACACAGAGAGAGAGAGAGAGAGAGAGAGAGAGAGAGAGAGAGAGAGAGAGAGAATGAGAATATATGAATGAGAACGAGTGGACTCAGGTTTTAAAAGCTATTTGGGATGAACACAAAGAAAGTTGGGAAGGTGAGGAAGAAGGAGTGGATCTGGGAGGAGCTGAAGGAGAAAAGAGGTAAAACGATCAAAATACATTGTTATGAAATTCTCAAAGAAAATACTCATCAAAAACTTCTCTATCTCAGTCTGTAAATATTGACTTAAAGTAAATAAGGAAAGATAACTTTAATAAATTCTCTAGCATAGCCAGAATGACAAAAGGGAAAAAAATGAATGTGAGAATAAACATATGCTGACTCCAGTATGCTGCTTCATGATAAAGACATGAAAAGATTATAGAAGTGAATACATGTTGCCAACGAATGCAATGAGACTTTATATAAGCAGTCAGGATGCTTAGTGCTCATTCTGTTTACTTCTTGACAGACTCAGAGTCATGGAGGGAAAGGGGGATGACTTCTGGGTAAGCTTGTAGGGAATAACCTTGATTACATTAATTATAACTACTTTTCCTCGTGAGCAGAACCATTTCCTGTACTAGATCCTGCAATGTATAAAAGTGAGTGGAGCACACGTTCATATTTCTGCTTTCTGGTTATGGTTTTAGCTGTTTCAGTATCCTGCTGCCTTGAATTCCCCACAATGATGCATCACCCTTCAAACTGTGAGCTAAAATAAACTCTCCCATAAGTTGATTTTATTCTATTATGTCATCACAGCATCAAAAAAGCAAGTCACAAATGTTTCAAGTTTGAGAACTGAAAAACTTGTACAAGCACAAAATTGAAAAAGTGGTTACCTACACAGGAGGATTAAAAAGAGAAGTCCTTCAACTATTGAAATTCATAGGTTGTTTGTATTAATAGTTCATAGTAGTATATTTATTTTGTCACATGTAAACATTACACACACACCCCCCACATATAATCCTAGTTTTCATTCCTGTTTTCCCCTTGCTGTCCAGCCTTCCAGTCACTAACTGCTACTGCTACAGTGGGCCTGCTAACACGTGTATGACTCCTACTGACCTTCATGTAACTGGACACAATACTAAAGCTGCTAAGGAACACTCAAGTGCACCTCCATTAGATAACTATGCAAGCAGTCCCTGCAGTTTTATCAGTCACTGACTTGTAAATCAGAAAATGACTGCCTTTGCTAAACATTAGCTGGGGAGTTAAGTAGATCATTCACTATTTACTAAAACTAAATTTGACCCCTTTTTCCCTTCTAAAATACTTAATAGAGGCATCCTAAACCTTCACTCTAGGGTCGCAACAGTAGATCTGAGCTCCTCGATATGCTGCAACTTAACCGTAACACAATCACCCGACCTGAGCCTCTAACACCCAGTGGGTTCTGTCAATGAAAACAGAAAGATACTATAAACACAGTATGCTTAGTGTCTATAGCATCTCTATGGAGCTTTTATTATAATACTTGTTTTTTTAAACAGAGACAGGATTATAAAATAGCAAACTATGATCATCAAATTATTAGAGGATTATAAATTGGAACCAATTATTTAAGATGCTGAACATTTCTAAAGTTAAGTCCTGGCATATGCATAAAAGCAGCAAATAAATGACTAGTCAATCCACAAAACTTAAACATTCCCTACCAAATCTCTGCCAATTTTCATTAGATAACTATAATCCCAGGATCAATGAGGATTCAAGAAATCTGAAGTTAATTCCAGTCAAGAACGTAGGAGACATGATATTTTTGGTACTAAGGCACTGACGCTTATCATCACACTAAAGAACAAGACCCCAGCAAGCACTAACGAGAACAGTTTCTACAATTTACGTTTATGAAAGAATTGGACTATTCTAAGCACTGTGCTAACAGCTTTCCATAATATCAAAAGTACAGTAACTAGAAAACATAACACTGAGTTTTTACAATACTATCAGAGAGATTTCTAGTGTTTCTCCTATCTCAGTGTGTGGTTTCCTCTTCCTGGGTCATTTAGCGTTTCTAGTGACAGAGAGTAAGCTATAAGTTATTTACCACACTTGGTCTTCATAAATCACATTAGTTAGGTATTATCAGTGGCGTTATAACAAATTAACTAAAGTCTAGAGAAATGAGGCATTGTCACATGGCTTGAAAGGGTAAGCTGGAACTCAAAACTCCCTCTTGTGGAATGCCAATCAATGAATAGCATCAGTATTAGCTCAACATTTCAGACTCAAAATAACCTTGTCTATTTCTCTCAGTACAGGCTTAGCAAGGATATGTTTAAGTGAGTATATGGCCAAACTAATATGACAAAACAACATAAAATAAAAGAGCCCATGAAACTGAGTGTTATCCCAGCTAATTATTACCAAGATCCACTACTCCTGTAAGTGCTACTATGTAAAGTACCTTCTGATCATTTGTCAATCTATTTATACTACAATTCTCTACAAAGAAAAAAATCCCCATTGTAGATTATTCCAAGTTCTAGTTACACAGATCATTAAGCTACAATGCTTCTTAAATTCTAATCTTATAGAATCTAAATTTATTAAAGAATACCAATCTTATTCCAATAGCAAACTATGTGCATTTTCAAGCAACCCATAATTGACTACAATACCTATTGAATTTTCAATTAAACATTCTAAAAGCTGAAAATGTTTATAGCAAATGAAGTTTGCCTCTTTAAATTTTTCCTGATTTTTATCTTAAATTGAGGATTTTTATCTGTAACTAGAAGCTAAATAAAAATAAAGAATAACTTAAGGATTAAAGCAAATCATCTCAAGTAAAATAATCACAAGTTACAATTCTTTTATAAGCATCTATCCTTAAAAAAGTAGCCATAAAACTATATGAGGAAAAAAATGAAAAAAAAATCAAAGGAAGCATGTTCAGATAATTCAATGTTTAAACTGCAAATACAAAAAACTTACCTCTTTAATATTCAGAGGTCTTCCACTAAGGTCATATTTGTTCATAGTTTCTAATGCTTTCTTTACAAATTCTTCATCTTTAAATTCAACCACGCTTAGTAGGGAAAAATATATAAGAAATGCTTATGTACAAAGATTTCTGATTCCCAATCACAAGACTAATTTAACGTAAGATACTTTTAAAAAAATTCTTACCCACAACCCTGTATCCAGTAGATTGTCAATATATGCAAAAGAAAAAAAAAACATTTTAGGTCAGTAGATGAATTTAATGGAAAACTCTAATCTTTAAGTCATTAAGAAGTAATCAAGAACACATTTTCTTTTTCTTTTACATCTCCAGAATGTAACAGGCAAGTGACCATGCATTTTCCACACATTTTTAAATCCATCTAACATGTTACAAGCTTGGAGTACATTCTTACTCTCAGGTGCCTTTTCTTAAAAATAAACGAGTGCCACTGTATGAATTCAGTCAACAGTAAGTACAGGAAGAAACTGAAGGCCCCGATACCATGTCTTATGCAGTAATAATATCTCGAGATATGTTGCGCACAATATACTTTTTAAATCTAATTAAAATAGCAATTCAATAACATGAATTTTAAAGTTATTATGTTATGTATAGTATTTGCCTACATGTATGGCTACACGCAATGTGTTAGTCTGGTACCCAAAGAGGCCAGAAGAGGGTGTTAGATCTCATGGAACTTGAGTTCCAGATGGTTTGTGAGCTGCCATGTGGTGCTGGAGTTGAGCCCAAGTCCTCTACAAGAGCAGCCAGTGCTCTTAACTGATGAGCCATCTCTCCAGCCCCCATGAATTTTGCTTTTAAGAAAGTTATCTATTAGATTAAAGCTGGCTGCACACAATTTAGAAGCATCTAGCTGGAAGCATGTAAAACAAATTAACCATGCTAAAGAAGCTTACAGAATCATTTTTTAAAAATAATTCCTGTGATTATTTACTGTTCGAAGTGCCACTTGAGTGTGATACAAAGTCTGTATTTCTCATGTACCCAACCATGCTGTGACTATGAGGAGACGCTGTCACAGAGCTTCCCGTTATACTCTTCAGTATACTCAAGCTGCTAAATCAAACCTATCATCAGCTTCCAGGCCAACTTAGTCATAGACATCATTCATACCAATTGGTCAGAGCACTGCCTCTTACATGGTCCTGCAGGCTAACAAATTAAGCTTTTCAATAAAAGTTTCAAAATTATATTCTAAATTAACACCTTTAAGCCACAGGCCTCTCATAAAACTCTTAGGGAATATTATCAATTCAGTGACTTTTAAAGTATCCCTGAAGTCATCAAAATACAACAAAAAGCAATATTAAAATTTTATTAGCTAAGAAAAAGCATACCTTAAAGCATTAGAAAAATGAATGCCCTTTATGAGCATTTACAAAACCCATCCCTTTCAGGTAGCTAGTTTGGTTGGCATGTCAGACTTGCTAGGATAAAACCTCAAATCTTAAAGTAAAACAAAATGAAACTTAAGTTTCCAGAAGTCTGGTAGAGTAATATACAAAAGTAAACTGCTGAGGAACTTTTAAACCTCGAGCAGATTATGGCCCACAGCACTTACCCTTGATTTTCCTTCCGCATCCTTAAAGAGCTCCACGTATGTAACCTCACCAACTACATAAGACATACAAAAGGAAGATACCAAGAAACAATACATTTAAACGCCAGTATCTTGCTTTACTGCACACCTGTGCACAACTCTACAGAAAAGCACCTATTATTCACCGGCAATCAGGACCAGATCAACATACCTCCTATCGATAGCTGTAGAAATTTAACTAATTTTCAGAAATTACCTCATCCACATTCTCTAAAAAAGCTAACAACCATATTAACCCAATTCATACTGCAGATCGATCGTATTTGGCCAGCATGGTATGGTTGGTGAACAAATGCACATATACATACAAATGGTCCCTCAGCCTATCGTATTAACAACATTAGCACTTTTCAAATAACTTTGGTCAGCCTACACACAACAGCTGTTTTAAGGTGACTTCCTACCTGAATGTCTTCAATCATGTTTGCCATCAGTAAACTAAATTTACAAGTAATGCTTCACAGCAAGCCACACACTTCTAAATAGTCAGTGAATAAAACCAGTCAAATAGTTGTCACCTTACAACAGATACACCAATGCAATTAAAAAAAATTATTAGAGAAGATCACCCTCAAAGCCAAGTACATAGTTTGCAGGACTGTTGAACCTCAATTTTTCAAGAAATAACAGAACTAACTTTTACAAGATCAAGTATTGACATTATTTTCCCCCAAAACCAAGCATGTGTAGAAGAGGAAGTTTTCAGTTATTCTGAAAACAGAACTGCAGCAGCAGTGACACATTTATACAGAACTGCAAGGACAGCATCGTGGCAGTCGTGACAATGCAAGCAAAATGAATTCCACAGCCAGATTCCAGACTCCACCAAAAACATCTTTGGGGGAAAAAAATCGACCTTATTATACATACATTAACAAGCTAAATGCATTGCTTAACTAATGCAATAGTCCTTTTAAAATCTATTTAAAAAAAACTTCAACAAGACAAAGCAATCACTTTAACAAAATTCTTGGTGGCATGCATATGCTGGCTTCACTATCCCACTAAAATGGCAAAAAGAAAATACTTCATTTATCCATACTTCCTTGTAATGAAATTGCCAAGTGGAAGGAAAAAGAAAAGATTAATGCACATGTCAAGAAAGAAAAGTCTCTCTCTCTGAGTCTGTGTAGCTAAGAGGAATAAAAGTCTGCTTGTTTCCTGCCCTTCCTATACAAGAGTACGACAGTAAGTTACTGAAGAAACTGTTACCTTTTTCTCTCATCAAATCTTTAATAGCCTGCCATTTCATGTCATAGGGGATGTTGCTAATGAACACTCTGTTCCGATTTGGACCTTTCTTTTCTCCAGTGCCCGAATTCTTATCTTTTGAATAAGGATGAAACCGATTGGCCTTCTTATTTCCTGTAGACTTTTCTTTTAAATCAGATTTTTCTTCCTTCACTGATTCATCATTCTCCCTGCGAATTAAAAGACAAACAAAAGCACCTTTAGTTGAGCTTCTAAGAATGGAACTCTGTGTATCAATCATTGGCATCTGACACTTCACAAAATTCTCAATTAAGCTAGAACTCTGCAAAGAAGCAGGAAGTCAGCCCGAGACTCCATATTGTCCAAGCTTATCAATCTCTCAGCTAACAAACAGTTGGCATTTTTCTTCTGTTAACACTCGTAAGCATCCCCAAGCCCAATTTTTCCCATGACACTATTAATAAATATTGATAGACCCAACAGAGGGAGCATGTGAATTATGTCAGCATCTCATTTAGGGAAGAATTAATCTTCAGAACTTTATTCAACTCGCAAGTCCAACTGGAACACCAAGAGGGCACTTGCTACAGGAGCCTGATCAGGACCCATGGTAAAAACAGAGAGAGAGAACTGACTACATAAACTGTCCTCTGATATCAATCTGCACATCATGGCTCACACACACATACACTATACACACAAAACACACACAAATGTGAATATAATAAAAAATTCTTAAAAACGTTTTAACTAAATTTAATTTTAAAAGCTGGCCATATTATAAAAACAGTGGAACATCCTTATAATTCCAGTGCTCAGGAGACAGATAAAAGATTACCACAAGTTAAAGACTGCCTGGTCTATATAGTAAGTTCTAAAGCAGTCAGAGTTATAGTGAAGACTCTGCCCCCACCCCCACCCCACCGCAAAAAAAGTAAATAGATGAATCAATGATTATCTAAAAAGCTTAGAGTAACAAATTATCCCTAGAATTTTCTCTTCCCTTAAAACCAGAATCAAAATATACAGTCACATCTATCTGTCTATTCAATACACATATATACTCATACTCACTGTATGTTGAGTTTTATCTATTCCCTACTTAGATAAATGCAGAAAATTTAAAGACATCCTTATATAGCTTCATGTTGAACATAGGACAGGACATGTCATAGAATTGTGTCTGTTTTATTAGTAATACTATCTAAACTGAAAGGCTAGAGTTGAAGAGACAGGAAATAATTAAACACATCATGAGACAAAATCTAACAGTCTTTTTTAATGGACCTAATTGGAAAAATCAATTTATAAAACTTCAATCACAATGCAACTATTATGATGCCATATACCAACATAAAAATAAATAAGATATGGATGGGTATGTACCTAAAGTAATCCCTACAGATAAAAATCTAGATTTATATTTAAAACTACAATTTACACTTTTAAAGCAATATGTAGTGTATGTGTATGTGCAGGTGCACAGGCGTCTCTGTGAGCACATGTATGGAGAGCAGGGGACAGCCTTAGAAATGCCATTCCTGTCCTTTGAGATAGTGCCTGTCTTCAGACTGAAACTCACCAAATTCATGAGACCCAGGAATCCTATCTCCTTCTCCCCAGCACTAGAATTTTAAGGACACACACCTAATATTTTCAAATGGTTCTGAAGAGCAAACTCAGGTTCTTGTGAGGTAGGCACGTTTTCAACTTGCTAACTCCCAAGGACTCAAAAGCAATCTTATTACAGAAACAACCGTAGATTTAAGTCATGGATGCTTTAGTCGACGTAAAGTAATTTCATTAACAATTTAAAAGCAATTTTTTATAAATTTTAATGAGTCAAAATCTCAAATAAATAAGAAAATAGATTTCTTAAAAACTACATGGGTTATTCTAACAAACCAAATTTCATAATCCAGGCTAAAATTCTAAGGTGAGCAATTCTGGAAGGCTATAAACAAACCTCTTACTGCATTAGTATGAAAACTCACTGTGTAGACAGCATTCTCCTGACCAGGTGACAACTGCCCACTGTGCTATCTACACTGTATCTAGAATGGCAACTGACTGCACCATCATATGCTGGATACGTTGTAATTTTGCAATTGCCAGCTAAAGACCCACACTCTGGAAGTTGGCAAAGCACTTGCTCTGCAAAGCAGAGTGCAGAGGTTAGGATGTCCAGCACCGACATAGAAAGCTGGGCATGGAAATACACACCTGCAGTTCCTATAGGGCTAGGGGGTGGGGGAAGAATGGATTCTAGAACCTTACTGGATAACCAGTTAGCCTAATCAGTGAAGATTTAGGTTCAATGAGAAACCTCTCAGAAAGTATACATGCGTGCACACACACAAGCATACACAGACACAAACCCAAACTCACTGAAAATGGTGAGTAATTGCCTCTAATGCCAACATTCAAAGAGATGGAAGCAAGAGGACAGAGCTAAGGGCCAGTCTGGACTACACAGCACCAAGTTAGTCAGAGCTTAGATCAGACCCTATCTCAAAAACAAACAGAATCCATACTATGAACAGATGGTGGCTCCATCTTTGAGAAATGCTACCACAATCAAGAAACAGTACCAAACTTGCTTCACCAGCTACTCAGATTTTGACAGGGACAACTTCTCTATCAACCTTATTCTTTTATAAGAAATGGCATAATCGAAAGGGGTCTTATCAACTGTTCTAGAATGTGCCTCCATGTGAATAAAGTGGCATTTCTGAGAATAGAAACAAGCAGCCAAAATACACAAGGCCTCTTCTCTGGTTCCTAGCTACAGCAGACAAAACAAACCTTTTCTTTTCCATTCCTCGGAAGAACCATCTGCATAATAATGCACTTCCCACTGAACTCACTGAAGGGCGCCAGTCTGAAGTCAGGTAAGAAGATATCTAGTCTGTGATAAGAATCCTCCTTCTGTCTACTCTCACCCTGGATAAGTCACTGTGAAAATACACACAATTCTCAAGTACTCACTAAGTTCCTCTATTCTTCACCTGGCTGAATGAAGGTTATATGACTATAATAAGCATTTGCTTAAAATACTCTTGACAATTCATTATAAAATATATTATTAGGATATTTTCTTTATGTTTACTTAAAAGGCTGACCAGAGGAAAACTAAAGGTTTCTTTTAAAAATATCAGAAACCAAACTATAAAATGACCTAGCAATTCCATTTTTTGTATTTGATGAAAGAAATAAAATCATCTCAGTTATCTGAACTCACATTTACTATATTTTTCACAATAACTAAGACAAGGAACTGAGCTAATATCTGCTTACTGATCAAAGACTGGTTAAAGAAAAGGTGGGAGTGAGCATATATATATGTATATATGTATATGTATGTATATATACCCCAGATGTGCGCACACACACACACACACACACACACACACACAGAGAGAGAGAGAGAGAGAGAGAGAGAGAGAGAGAGAGAGAGATTGATTGAGAGATCAGCCTTTAGAAGGAAAGCCTGCCATCGGCAGCAACCTGAAGGACAGTGTGCTAAGTGAAATAAACCAGACACAGATAACCAAATACTTCATGACATCAAAAACAAAACTCAAAGAAAACATCAGGGATTAGGGTACAGGATCATTACCACAAGTCTAGTGAGATGTTTGCCTAAGCATATAAATCTCCAGTAGCCAAGTTCTGGAGACAACGTGTAGTAAAATATTTGGAACAACTACAAAAGATGCTAGCTACATGAGTTCACAGGTATATTAATTAGTTCAATTACAATAATCATTGTATAATAGCAAATCAAAAAAATCTGAGGAGCAAACATCACAGTTATGATCTCCACTCATGATAAAACTGATGCTTTATTAGTAATCACTTCACCCTACCCTAATGCTGAGTATAAAAGTAGCACAATACACCTGAAATCATACAAGACTAATGACGAGTCACAAGATAGTTTCTGCCTTCCTTCCAGTTTACAGTAGACAGCAGAAATAGGATCTTTAATTCCTGTCTAAAGATGAACAGGCTAACTAAATCTTTTCCATGAATTTCATGCTCTTGAAATTTCTTACATCTTCAACAGATACTCACTGAACCTTTAAAATGTAAGGTTCAAGGATCAAAAGACAGCCATCTCTGTCTGCCGTGACTGTGAACTAACTTAATACAAGTCGCTTCAAACCCAACAGCAGCACATGGTTCACTTCGAAGCTGTCAATGGATGTAAAGCAGTGTCTGGTCTTCAAAATTCTTTTAATGACTTATCATTAAAAGCATGGTAATCAGCCCAAAGTTTAGGGTGGTCAACCACCTCTACAGGTACACTGTAGATTCACATAAGACTTAAGGCCCTAAGTACTCATTGTGACTACTTCATGCTGGGCTATCAGATATGTATGAAATTCCTTAGTGTATAGTTCTCTACTCAACACTGAGAAAAAATGGAAAGAAAGAATTCGAATAAGGAAACAATCTGTATTTATTGTTAATACCCGCCCCATATTTTCTCTCTTTAAATTAGAAAATGGTTCTTTCTCACTTCTTTTCCCATCCTGCAATGCAACTGTAAACATTGTATTTTTGTGTCTAATAGAGGTTTTGATGCTAGCTTCACAGAGTACCAACATTATAGGATTCAATGATTATTTTCTTCAGGAAGAAAGGGCGGCACACTCATGCTTAGACACAAACTAATAACACATACTTGTCAGCCCTCAGTCCACCCCACAGATAAAAAAGTCCGCAGATGCTCTAGTCCTTTTCCCAAAATAGTGTTTGCATGTGACTTAAGCACAATTTCGCACTACTTTATTTAATCTCTTCCTCACTTATAGTACCAAAACAATGCATATATTATGTATGCTTACTTTCCATATAGATACAATACGGGTATTTCTAATTCACCATTAAATCCATGGAAACGGAATCCAAAAACATGCAAGCTGATTGTATGTTAGTCACTCCACTTTTTTTTTCTATTTTTAATAGCAAATCTCTGAAAAAGCCCAGGCATAAGAGATAAGCTTCACTTGCTTTCTGGTTTCTCCATGGTGGAGAAACATGCACTCTCCATCCAGAAGCAAACTGCACTGACTTCCAATCCCTGCAAATCCAATCCCTGCAAAATTCTGTTCTGCTCATACAATGCTTCCTGTTCAAAAGTCACCAGGGGGGTAGGGGAACTAAAATCCATATTTAAGGTTATTTCTAGCCAACCTTTGCAAAGGTTAACACAATGGACTCTGCCTCATGGGCATTCTTAAGGTGCCTCTCCACACTATCACTCCAAAAGTGAATACAGGCATCAGAAAACAGCAAACACTGGACTTCTAACGCTCAGGATAGGCCTCCGGGAACTGGGTAAGTCCTTGTAAGTACATTTTCAGTGGTTAAGAGAAAATACCCAGTGATGTCATCCTAAGAGCAATACATCCTAAGGCTGTCGCGACAAAGCTGAGGAGAACTACCCCATCTAATCTGCAATCAATTCAATCCTGTTCCAACAGACTGGTCCAAATGTTAGCATCACTACCTCAAGTACTTCGACACAGAATAGCCAGAAAGACACTTTCCTTTCCTGATTTAATTATGAGCATGTGTTCATTGTTTTCTACTGAGGCAGAATTGAGAGGTGATGGGTATTTTAACAAATTACATATTATCAACTTCAGTTTTACAGAATAAACCACAGGAAAATAAATGTTTGCCTTCACATCACCCCACGTGACAAGGACAGGCGAGCACAATCTGCCCCTATCCTACTGTCTTATAACTTAAGATCTTATGGATTAATGTCGACTGAATTCTCTACTGACACAGATTGATAGATCCAACCTTCAACCCTTGGGTTTTCTTCTAAAACACGCTGTATTTTATGGGTTGGGGGTGTCATTTTTGTGGCCTAGCGCCTGCCTAAAGAATGCACGAGGCCCTGTGTTCCATTCCCACCTCTGCCAGACACAGATTTATATTTCAGTAATTTAATCTTATTATAAGTGAATTATAGTAAAATGAAGGCCACCACACAGAGTTTGTGTTTTTTTTTTTTTTAAAGAACAAAACAAAACAGCCTGCACGGCCGACAACCATCACCGGGTGGGTGGAGGAGACCAAGTCCCCCTTTTCCGAAAGCCAATCAAGAGGAACACAATGGGTTCGGTCAGCTCTAACACTTTAGAAACCACCACCGCACACGCGGCCCTCACCGGGGCTCGGAACCGGGCCGGGAGGGGAAAGGACCGATGATGTCATCCCTAGGTCCTCCCCGGGGATGAGGCTAGCCTCCGGCCTTTTAAAGGGGACCGTTTTCCGCGCGCCGGAGGCCGGGGCCGCCCGCGCCGCACCTGCTCCCGCACCGGGGCCGCCCGCGCCTCCCGCCCTGCCCGCCCGCCCGGGGGAGACAATACATTTTAACGCCGTTGGCGCTGCTGCGCGGCGGTTTCTCGGGCTCGCCGGGGTGCGGGTCTCGCCGCGGCTCAGCCGGTTGCTGCTGCGGGCCGTCGTCACCCGCGGCCGCCTCGGGCTTGTCGGCATCGGCCATCCCGCCGCGGGCTCCGCCTCGGCCGCGCTTAGGGCTCCGAGCGCTACAATGGCGACGGCCGGCGGAGCGGTAACGGATCGCGATTTGAAAAGGCCCCGAGCGCTCGGCGGCCCGGATCTCGCGAGAGCGGACGAGGCCCCGCGACTTGGGGAGCGAGCGGGGGCGGGGCTCCGGCGCGGCCACCTGCGGAGGGAGCGCGGGCTGCCCAGGGGCGCGGAGATGGGGGTCCTCTGGGGGGCGGGGCGTTTGGATCGGTGAGCTATAGCAGCTCCATCTCTGGAGGTGGATACCCTACGAAGCCGCCGGCCAGCACCCATGACTGAGGACCAGTCACCAAGTTAACTACTTTCTTTGAGGGCTGGAGATTTTTGTAGACCTTAGCAATCAGCTAAGAGGTTGAAGTTTTTAAATTCTCAGGGCAGCAATCGATTTGGACGATCCATCATCTTCTTAAAGTCTGTGCAAGGGACCTGGAGGAGCAAAGCAGTTAGGATAACTTGCTACTCTTGCCAAGGACCCAGGTTCGGTTCCCAGCACCCACATAGAGGAGCTCCTACAACCTCTTCTGACTCCACAGGCACTGGCATGTATGTGGTGCACATATATAAATGCAGGCAAACCACATGCACACATGGGAAAACATAAATATAACATACAAGATTAGCTACAAATGAATATTTTGGTTTTGTTTATAGATTGCCTCCCTAAATATGAAAACTCATAAATTTCAGTGTTATAATTACACTTCACAGTAAAAATCACCTTTTTCAGTTGAAAAATGCCAAGACCTCCTCAAATGTTTCCTTCTATTAAAAAAGAAAGTGAACAGCATGGTAGGTATATTTTATTAGTGATGAGAGTGATCTGCGAAGTGCTGTGTTGTGTCCTAAACACAACAGATGCGCTTGATTTGTGTTTCTGTACTGTACTCCTGGCGCCTAATGTTTGCAGTTAGCAGGCAGGTAGTGGAGTCTAGCTGGGACAATCAGGGTTAGGGCGACCTCTGCCACTTTCTCCTTGGCTGAGGCATTTATTTCAGTTCTCAACCTCTCTTCACGGTAAAGACAGCAGCCCCTTCCCTGCAGGGTAGAGATTTAAAGAAAACACTTCATCCTGGCCAAGTGCTACAATATTACAGTCTCTATCTCTTAAGGCTCTCACAGGGTTTCAGTCAGGGAAAAACCAGATTATTCCCCACCCCCCAAGTAGTAAATTACAATAAGTTTCAAAGTATCCATCACTCCGTTTATTCTTATTTCACCAAGAAACTCAATCTGACAATCCCTGGTCTAGTAAATTCCTGCAAAACCCCCTTTCACGTTTCAATACTTTCAAGAGTTCATTGTGACCAAACCACAATAGAAGGTTCAGAAGGGACACTAGATCCCTGCTGGAGGAGACTTTGGGAAACAGCACTATTGGAGAGCTGTAATCGAATTAAAAGCACGATTTAATTAAACACACACACACACACACACACACACACACACACACACACACACACACACAAGACTTGCCCAAACTCCAGAGTATAACAATTTAAATATCTCATTTAAAGATCTATTCTTAAAGACTGAGCTTGGGAGGGCAGTGTTGTTGGAATTTCCAACCCCAGTAAGCCTTTATAAAACCATACAATCCGGTTATTATAATTCTAAGATACAAGCCTAGATTGGGCAGCTCTACCACTACACTATTCCCCAGCTATGACATCCCCTGCTACCTGCGGTTTCTCCTGGCCACGTGGTTCTGCTCCACCCTTGTCTTCGGTTTTCTCTCATCCTCTCTCTTCTCTACCTGCCCCCATTCTCAAAGACCTCCCATTCCACCTTTCCCCTCCACTGTCCAAATAAAGGCTCAGCCTTTATTTATTTAAAATGTGGAGAAGGTTTACGAGAAATCACTGGAGTAAGTGATCTACACCTGGTTGGGGCAGCCCCTCTTGAGAAAGCAGAATTAACATCAGAACACAAACAGCACCAGGACAAACCACAACAGAGCAGGATTTAAGCTGTTTACCTAAAACAAAGGGCTCTCTGCTCACACTTTAGCCCTGGCCTTGTGAATGCATAAATAGCAGAGGGCTTTCTCAACTGAGGATCACTGAGGGGCTCCTAGAAGAGATGGTCCTGAAAGGCTGGGTCACGTGCAGCAGCTTCCATGCAGAGGAGAAGCTGCCCTGTACCTTCCCTTCCTCCATGCTGTTGACGTCATACTTAAGTATAATGAAGTCTACAAAGGTCTGGGTAAAATTCAACTCCTCTACTCCCCTCACTGGGATTTTTTTTTTTTTTCAGTATATGCGTGCACATTGAAAAACTCTGCTGAAGTTTTGTTTCCCATGATTCCTACCGCAGAATTGTTATCCTCCACAATTACACAAAATATATTTCTAGTGCTTCGAATAGGAATGAGCCCCTTTCTCCTATGGGTTTGAACGCTTGGACCCCACTTAGACCCTAGTTGGCAGTGCTGTCTTGGGAGACGTAGGAGATGTAGCCTTGTCAGAGGAAGTTTGTCACCAGGGTGGGCTTTGAGAGTTTACAGAAGCATGCCAGTCCCAGTTTACTTTGTGTGAACACATGTGAACACACTCCTGGTGTCTCTGCTTCCTCCAAGACACACGCTCTCAGCTTGCTGTTCCAAATGCCGCCTGCCTGCTGCCGTGCCTCCCCGACATGGTGACCTCCTATCCCTCTGCAACTGTAAAACCTAAGAAACTCTTCCTTCTGTCAGTTGCCTTGCTCATGGTGGTTTATCACAGCAATAGAAAATAAGCTAATATAATATTGCTGGAAGAAAGTCAAAGGACCACCTAGTTTTCTTTTTAAAAATTGGAATGTATATTTGCATACATGTGTGAGAGAGGGAAGTCTTACATATTAGAAATGTAACTCCAAAACCCAGTCTTTTCTGCTAATGGCTTAATATCACCTCATTATATTAACATACCTTATCATTTATTATTACCCGCTAGTAATGGTATGAGGAAATAATCATTTCTTAAATGGAGGGGGGGTGTTCTTAATCTCTTTAAGAAAATGAAGTACCTACGATATATCCTAGAGACAGTACACTAACCTCATACTCATGAACCCAGACTCTACTTCCCTAATTTGTGACCACCCTAATGTGAGGCTCTGATCCTGAAGGAGACCTCTAGACCATGGTTAGCAATTTGGACATCTTGTCTCCACTGTGGGTCAGAAGTCACACACAATAGAAGGAAGCATCCTTTTGAGTGGTCTCATACACATCCAGGGGTGGGCCAAAACTTTCTCCAGGCACACAGAATTGTGGAGGGGATGGGAAATAGGCGAGTGGACCATTGCCGAGGGGCTTCTGTTACCAAAGAGAGGAAAAAACTAAACTGAAGTGGCAGCTAAGGTACCATCATCCTTTATCTTAGTAAGAATTGATATGTGAAGGCCAGGCCAGGCGTAGCCGCTCACACCTGTAATCCCAGCACTCATGAGGTAGAGAGAAAAGGACCTGGGATTCTGGGTCATTCTCAGATATAAAAAAAGTTCAAGGCTAGCCGAGGATATGTGAGTGTTCCGGTATGCCTTTGTCAACCTGACACAAACTAGAGTCACCTGGATAGAGAGAACCCCAGATGAGGCACCATCTCCTTCAGCCTGGCCGTTAGCCATGTCTGTGTCATTAAAGATTGATTTGAGGAGGACCAGCCCTGGGAAGGTGGTGTTGTGTTGGATAAGAAAAGAGGCTGAGGCAGCTGCGGGGAGCAATCCAGTGAGCAGTGCGGCTTCATGGTCTCAGCATCCGTTCCTGCCTCGTGTTCCTCACTGACTTTCCTCCAGGATCAACTGTAAACCGAATCGTTTTGGCCCACATTGTATCACATTGACAGAGAAGCAAACCGGGGCCTCGGAAAACTTGGGGTTTGCAGTGGGGGCTGGGGAGGTGCACAGGGGAGATGAGACCACAACAACAAAAAAGAAAAACAGAACATATGACAAATGAAATGGCTGAATTGAGGAGCACTAAGGATCTAAATTTAGTAAGTGTTCTTCGTTATTTGAAGCTTGAAAAAGAGTTTAGAGATCTAAGGCTATGTCTCAGTCGTGGAGCACTTGTTGAACTTGTTTAATCCGCAGTACTGTACACTGCTCTCTTTGCAGCTCCTTCTATAATGAAAATATAGGTGTTTATTACTGAGTAATAGAGAAATTTCAACCACTTTCTCATCCCTAGCTTAAGTCATCCTGCCTGTACCTTAGCGTCCCTGAGTAACTCCATGCAAAGCCAGATTAGAGCAAGTTGCTAAGAAGCTTGCCCACTTTGCTTTGCACAGGAGACACTCCCTCTCCTTAGGACAGGGAAGAACTCAGCTTCCTCCATCCAAAGCCATGGAGATGTATCTGTCCCAAGTTTGGCAACTGGACTGACTCTAAAGAGTACCAAGATGATTACCTTGTATTAGATGTCGTCTTTAATTGAAATATTGATATTTCTGCAGCATGGTTCTCAAGCTTTAATAACTGCATTTGGAACAGAAAGTAGAATTCTTGGAATGACGACTTGCCAGGTCCAGTCCTCGTGCTGCTCTGAGTATTTGAAGGCAATCCTTAAAAGCAGATAGAGAAGATAACTAACAAAACCAACCGTCCTCATCTTACTGGCGGATGGGAAATATATTGACATCGATAACTACTCGTCATGGTTTGTATATGCTTGGCCCAGAGAGCAACACTATGTGGAGGTGTGGCCCTGTTAGAGAAGGTGTATCACTTTAGGTGTGGACTGAAGACCCTACCCTAGCTGCCTGGAAGACAGTCTTCCACTAGTAGCCTTCAGATGAAGATGTAGAACTCAGCTCTGATGATAATGGCTGAACCTCTAAACCTATAAGCCAGCCCCAATTAAATGTTGTCCTTTATAAGACTTGCCTTGGTCATGGTGTCTGTTCACAGCAGTAAAACCCTAACTAAGGCAGAAATTGATACCAGGGTGTAATGGCTATTTTTGTATGTCAACTTGACACAAGCTGGAGTTATCACAGAGAAAAGAGCCTCCCTTGAGGAAATGCCTTCATGAGACCCAGCTGTAAGGCATTTTGTCAACTAGTGATCAAGAAGGGAGAACCCAGCCCATTGTGGGTGGTGCTGTCCCTGGACTGGTGGTCCTGGGTTCTATAAGAAAGCAAGCTGAGCAAGGCAGGGGAAGCAAGCCAGTAAGTAACATCCCTCTGTGACCTCTGCATCAGCTCCTGCTTCCTGCTGTGCCTGAGTTCCAGTCCTGACTTCCTTTGATGAACAGCCATGTGGAAGTGTAAGCTAAATAAACCCTTTCCTCCCCAACTTGCTTTTTGGTCGTGATGTTTGTGCAGGAATAGAAACCCTGACTAAGACACAGGGACTAGGGTATTGCTGTGATAGGCCTGACCAGGCTTTCGTTTGGAGGAATGTGGATTTGAGGACTTTGGAAAGCAGTGGATGCTTAAGTTGAGCTTACTGGGCTGTCCTAGTAGGAATATGGAAGACTTCTTTGCTGAGTATGATTTGAACTCTGCAGATCTGGCCCAAGAGGTTTCAGTGGAGAAGAATTTCAGAATGTGGCCTAGTGACTGGCTGTTTTTGTGGTATTTTGGTGAAGAATGTGGCTGTTTTTTGCCCTGGTCTGAAGAGTCTGCCTGAGGCTAAGGTGAAGAGATTTATACTAGTTGCATTGACAAAGGAAATCTCAGAAAAGCCCAACAGAGACTTTGTTCTCTGGTTAAGTCTTATGGAGAGTGTTTTGAACAAGTATAGCAACCTTAGAAAGAAAAAATATAAAATGTATGGTTCAGGTATTAAAGGGGCACCAGGAAGTGAAATGGAACTGAATCCTATGTTCTAGGAGATAACAGATTTGGGGGCAAGATCTTACCCAGCTAAGTTTAGATCCAGGCATGGTGGTGCACACCTGTACTCCCAGACAGAAGACAAAGCCAAACAGATCTCTGAGTGGAGGGCCAGCCTGGGACAAAGCAGGCTCTAGGTGAAGAAAATCTTAAACCCAGGCATGGTGGTGCACACCTGTAATCCCAGCATTACAGGAGACGGAGCCATTCAGATCTCTGAGTTCAAGGTCAATCTACAGAGCAAGTTCCAGGACAGTCAAGCTTAGGCAGGGAGTTGGAAAACAGAAAGCTGGAAATAGAATAGGGGAGTGGGAGAGGACATGTTCCAGCCACACAAAGCAGCAGAACTGGGCAGCTTCAGCCATGTGGCTCTGGCTTTAGAATCAAGAACAGAAGGGACTACTGGGACAATTGATGTTGGTAAGCTGGAACTAAGAAATTGGTAGTGATTAAGAAGACACCAGTATCACTGAGGTAAAATCTTCTGGGAAGTGTTTTCTGAGAGTACAAAGAAGTTGTGTCTCAGAGATAGTCAAGTTTGTACCTTGTGCTCCAGCTGAACTTGGTAATGTGTAAGAGTCACGCAGGTGGTACTGGTTTTGAAGGCATGAAGGCATCATGAAGAACAGCTGAGGCTTGGCACTGTGAGAGGCCATGGAAGGCCATTGGTGAAGGTGCAGCCTCAGGTGTAGTGGATGGCCCAGGACTAAAGGGGTCATGCAAAGGACATGAGGCTTGGCACTATGAAGAGAGCCTATGAGATGCTATTGGTGAAGCCTAGTTAAAGCGGAAGACCCCTATGTATTGGAGATGCCAGTACCATGGGATGATCACCAAGAACAGTAGCAGTGAAGAGGATCAACCTGAGCTTAGAGTGCTACAGAGGGCGGAGCTGAAGAAGTGATGCCAGCCTGTTGGAAGTGCCCAGAAGATCATGTGTGGATCACAGACATTGGAACAAGAAGCTGTAACATTGAAGCTGCCTTGGAGACCCCAAGATGTCCAACATGACAGAGCCATAGAACATCTTCTGTGGAATGCTGCTAACAAGGCGGAGAACCAGCCCAGGAAAAAAGTTTGCTGCAGTCAACAAAGACGAAAAAGAAGTTGAAGATCTGAAAACTCTTTTGACATCAGACATGGAGACGCAGAGTTTAGAGTTTGCCCAGCTGGTTTCCTGTTTTGATTTGGGGATTACAGTTAAGTGTTTGAATGGATCTCAGAAGAAACTTTGAAGTTTGGACTTTTGACATTGTTGAGACTGCTATAGACTATGGGGACTTTGGAAGTTGGAATAAATATACTTTTATTATGCTATGGCTAAATATGTCCCCCAGAGACTCATGTGTTTGAACAAGACTATGGGGGTCAGAGAGTAGAATGTGATGGTTTGTATATGTTTGGCCCAGGGCCACTATTAGAAGATGTGGCCTAGCTGGGCTAGGTGTGTCACTGTGGGCGTGGGCTTAAAGTCCTTACCCTAGCTGCCTGGAAGTCAGTCTTCCACTAGCAGTCTAGATGAAGATGTAGAACTCTCAGCTCTGCCTGCACCACACCTGCTAGAAGCTGCCATACTCCCACCTTGATGATAACGGACTGAACCTCTGAACCCATCAGCCAGCCCCAATTAAATGTCCTTTAGAAGACTTGTATAGGTCATGGTGTCTGTTCACAGAGATTAAACCCTTAGACACTATTAAACCCTGTACTTTCTCCTCTGCTCACAGCTACATATGTGGGTATATTTTTGGTCAGTAAAATCTAAGAGAAATGTCGAGTGGGCCATGCAGAAGATTTTTAGAGGAAAGTCATTGAAGAAGGACCATGGTCCTTTTGTTTCCTCATTAGCCTCCCCCTGTCATTGGCTGAGAAGAGAGAAATTATGCTTTCAGCAACAATTGCCATGTAGGGCCCTGAAGTGACCTCATAACTGGAAGCTAAGGATGAGGAGAAAGAAAAAATGTCAGGATGAGGCCATGAAATCCACTACCCTGGCATTCTCCTCCCCACCCCCATCTTGTTTTCTGTGACCACGAGTGCCCACGCTGAATAAATTGCTTCTTAGCATCTTCCTAGTACACAAAACTGAACTTGATCATATGATCGTGACAAGAATAACTCTCAATGGAAAAGGACTGACTTGTTTAATAGTTTCCTCTATGCGATGTTCACACAAATAAACCTAAAAATGTTCCTCTGATGACACCATTCCCATTTGTTTTTGGCCTAGCCTTTCCCTTAAGCCATAGAACCAAGCAAGTTCCTTGACTCGTGTGCATTCTCTATTATTTTTACTGACAAGCGCAGTTTTGCTTAGAGCAGTAATGAGCCTAGGTAAATGTGTGACCCCATGGCACAGATCTATTTACTAAGTTGTGAGGAAAAGTATTCAAGGGATTCTGGACATGCTTAATTTCCTGATGAGTTCTTTGCTTTCCGTCCTCCCTATGGGACTGGTAAGTTGGTGGAGCATATGGAAACCATGACTCAGCAAATCCAGGGTATATGTGAACAGTCTGTGGGGAGGCAGATAGAGACCTGAACTCCTGACGTCAGAACCACTGCATCAGCCTTTGACTATCCACAACCAAACATCATGTTTTGGGAGCAAAATAACTTCTCTCTCGATACTCCAGTTGGAATTCTGTTGAAGTTTAGCTCTTTTACAGTCCTTTCAATATAAGCTGTTTATTATTGATAGATACTTATCAATATAGTTTACTGAAAGCAATGGTCTTACAGTTGTTTATAAATGTGATCTACCTTATCATAATACATTACAGAAGAGTAGACTGAATCTATTTCATATCAATGGATTTTGTTCACAATTTAAGTATGTTAAGATATATGAATCTATTATCGTGAATAGAAACAAACGATAGCATGCATTTCCATTATTTTCATTTCTGTTTCGGTTATCATAGGGGAAAAAAAGGTTTCTGATCCTTCCTTGAGATATTTTATAGGTGGAAGGGCCTCATGCAGGGACCTACATGCTTTCATAACAACTTCTTAGGCTGGGAGAACAGAAGTTGAGGAGTTATTGCTAAAGTTTAAAAGAATTAGGAGGGAAGAAATCAGGAGGAACCCCCAGTATCAGTCTCTGTGAGCTGTGAGGGTCTGAAGACACCTAGGGTGCTGGTGTAACACCCTGTCTGCCCCTGTTCAGACCCACTGTCCAGGATTTCCATTGCGGGGAAGAGGCACCATGACCTTGGCAACTCTTATAATGGAAAACATTTCACTGGGGTTGGCTTACAGTTCAGAGGTTCAGTCCATTACCATCATGGTGGGAAGCATGTCGTTGTGACAGCAGACATGGTGCTGGAGAAGGATCTGAGAGGTCTACATCTGGTACAGCAGGCAGCAGGAAATGACTGAGATACACTTCCTCCAACCAGGTCACACCTCCTTCAACAAGGCTACATCTAAGAGTGCCACCACTTCCTACGGGCCAAGCATTCACACATACACAAGTCTGTGGGGCCACTCCTACTCAATCCATCACACCCACCAAGTTACCTGCAGCAGCTACTGAGACAAATACTTTCTCCTCTGCTTCCTGGAGAACTCGCAACACTGTTCTTCATTGGCAGAATTTAGGTTGGAATGCGGCTGGAAAGGAATTGTGAAGAAGGTGAAGTTAGAAGGATGAGGACAATGTTGACCAGTCAAAGGTCGTACACAGTGCAAGTTCCAAGCTACTTGTAAAAACCACTACAAAAAGGAATCTATAAACCTAAGGCAATGATAGCATAATTAGGGCAGGAAAAATAAAATGTACTTTACGATATATTTAGACTTCACAAATTTGACTAACAACAAAAATAATGGTGAGAATACAAGGGAAGATTGAGTTATGAAAAATTATCAGAAAAAAACAAATCACTAAATGGGAATTTTCAAGATAGTCCATGCAGTCCAGATGAGGCAAGGGGGAAGCAGGAATTCATGAATGTGCCAGGCGTTAGACCACTATCAAAGAGTTTGCCCACCTAAGTGGGCTTAGAGCTCAGCTATTGGTTTTTACTTGGCAGTCAAGACATACAGAGAAAAGCAAGTATTAAACAATGATTTCCCTAATCTTTGACATTCCCATTTGTCAGTTATGTATTAGTGGACTGATATTACAGAATCATATACTCTTAACAGGAAAAAAGGACTTACTTTGAAATAATTTAAGTCACTCCTATGTATTATACTGTTCATGGCTCAAAAGTTTATGAAGACTGGGCTGAAAGTAACATTCTATTTAACGGCTTGAGTTATGGTTTAAATGAAACCATAGAAGCATGGGGACAGTAAAATTAAAACCAATTAATTAACGCTTCATGTTAATAATCACTCAGAGCTGAAATATCGGGTGCATCTTTCTTTGCAAAAAATTTCCTAGCAGAATGTAACATTGCCAATGAGACTCATCAAACAGGCCGATGTTACATCATTATCCATGCTGGGGCATCAGCAGCTCAGCTCGAGTCACTTCTCAGGCCACTCAGATCATTTTCTCACCGTTGAGGAAGTCCAACACAGTCGTTTCCCAATCCAATCCAATCATCCCATTACCAAACTCTCCCACCCTATTTCAGCACATTCAGTACCAGCTACTCCTGAGATCGAAGATGGTTAAAATGACCTGGGTGGGGGTTGGGGATCTTTAAGGGGAAAAGAAAGAAAGGAGGCAAAATAGTACGATTATAAAAAAGAAAAACAAAGGATAAAAAGCAAATCAAATATATATATATATATATATATATATATATATATATATATATATATATTAATCAAAGCACTCTTAACCTTGCTGAAAAACTGGGGAAGAGCTCCTGCTCCAATTGATTATCATGGAGGCTTTTAAGTGGCCTCCTTGAATGGCACTGGGACAGCAGGACTGAATCTCCAGGGAGTACAGGAGGTGGCCGCACAAGGGAGCAGAAAATCTGCAGTTGTGTCTCTTTTGGAGAAGTAACATAGTTCTTACTGAAATTTCAAAAGCATCCTTAACCCTCCCTCCACAAAGATTAAAATAACTGGTGGAGCGCAAAGGCAACAGTGACATTCAGGAATGATAGGGGAATGTGTTTAAAAGCAATCAACTTTGAAACACAAATAATTGTCTAAATATATCCTAAAATCATTAGGTTCAAATTTTAAATGAAAAAAATAAATTACTCTAATAAAGTAACTATACAAACGTTAGTCTGCATTTTTCTCCGCATGCTAATTGTGTTACTAATGTTTGAGTCAGTTGTACTGTTCATTAAAAGGCCCAATCACATTAGACGATTAGACCTCAGTCAACCACCAACCAGACAAGATGTGGATTCCTCAGAAAAGAAGAAAGCTGTATTTGGCTTTATTGTGACTTCAGGAAATTATCCCAATATAACAGATGCGAGAGCAAAAATCTCCGGTGAAGAGTCTCCAGGGCAAGCGAAACATCCTCTGGAAAGGATCCCAGGCTGGTTTTAGAGGAAAGTCTGGCTTTGTGTTTTACCGCAATGAGATCTTTCTATACATTCCTGAGTGAGGCTGGCTGCTGTGCTTTCTAAGTCCCCATAATTTCCACATATTCTTCCAGGGTAGGTAGAAAGGAAACCTCCAGGGGTCGTGGGGAGATGGTTCAGTTGCAGCATCCTGCTATGCAGACTTGAAAGCCTGAGTCTGACTCCTCAGTCTACAAGTCAAAGCCGGATGTGATTGATGGCTCATGTCTGTAGCCCTGGTACTGAGGGGGGAGTCAGGAGGTTCCCTGAAGCACACTGGCCAGTCAGTCTAGCTGAATCAGAGCTCCAGGCTCAATATGAGACTCTGTCAGTAATAATAATAATAATAATAACAACAACAATAATAACAACAACAATAATAACAATAGTTAGAGAGTAATGAAGACACCAGTGATACACACACACACACACACACACACACACACACACACACAAAGAAATTAATGTTTCTGATCTCTAATTTAATTAAAGGACCTAGTAATAAAAAAACAATATTAGGATCTAAAAGAAGAAACAGAATACAGTGTTCTTCAAGGTTAAGATCATTTATAAATTGTATACATTGAAACTCTTTCCTGCCAGCTTACCGTCTTAATGTTTAGTTGTTATAATTTAGATTTTTACCTCCATAATAATTAGGTTATACTGTTGCCTATCTTTCAATATCCTGTTAAAATAAGTATAAATAAATACATAATGCTGTCATATGCATTCGCCTAACAGTCATCCTTCTGGCTGTGAACAAATGAAATTCATCTATTTACTCCATTTCTGATTTTACAAGGTTAATTTTACAGGTGACCATAATCTAAATTTAAAGAAAAAATGAATTAAAAAAATCAATTAAAAAAAAAACCAAGTAACCAAATAGAGAAAAGAAACAAATTTAAAAGAACCTATGACCTAAATTTTAACTATTAATTTGACTGTGGTGTCACTAAGAAGTAAAAGAAAAAAAAAGCAATAGAAAAAAGCACTCTACCTATTTTGATGTGAATGAAATAAGGAGTGGGTATGAGAGTTCCATTTGCATTGCAAGCAATATTTCTTAGGAAATGTCCAAGGTTTCTAAAGTGCTCAACCTCTTGAAGAAAAAGTAGTAGGTGACATGTTGACCAGATGTTAATTAGATGATTGATAGATAGATAGATAGATAGATAGATAGATAGTAGATAGATAGATAGATAGATAGATAGATGATAGATAGAAAGATAGATAGAGAGTAGATAGATAGATAGTAGGTAGATAGATAGATAGAAAGATAGATAGAGAGTAGATAGATAGTAGGTAGATAGATAGATAGATGATAGAAAGATAGATGAGAGTAGATAGATAGATAGATAGAGATAGATAGATAGATAGATAGAGATAGATAGATAGATAGTAGATAGATAGATAGTAGATAGATGATAGATAAATAGATAATAGATAGATAGATAGTAGATAGATGATAGAGAGTAGATAGATAGATAGATAAATAGATAGATAGATGATAGATAGATAGATCATTAGTATAACAACTACTATCTAATGACAAGAACTCTAAGAAGTTTGTGTACCTCAGGAGTCCTTCCAATGGTATTTGTAGATAAAGTCCGTGGAGCACCTAGGTATGTTAAAGATGATCTTGTCTGGGGTTGTACAAACAATGTCAATCTCATACTTGGTTTTATTCTGAAAGTAAATCATAGGCTTTGAAAGCATAGGTGAAGCTCTTCACTTTAGAAGGCCACTGTGAGTTTCATTTCTTTCAGTAGTTTCTATGGAAGTTGTGAAAGAATTTGAAGGGCACGTGTTCATTGCAATTTACATTTTTTCAATGATCCTTTCGCCACGGAAATAAAACATAAGTAGTATGTTCATTCCTGTAGCAGCGTAACGTTGTAGAAGTTTCCATACTGCTTTACAATGACAAACCTCCACAAGGGCAGACAACACGTCTGATTTATCTTTGCCCCAGCACCTAGCAAAGGAAGGGAATGGATTTTTAATCCATCACATGCTCCTGGATGGTCCATCTTACAGACTTTTGAGAGCGTCACCACCTTCCACACAGCCTGAAAAGGTCAAGGTCACGAGCCCACTAACGACAAACCTAATTTACGTTAAAGCTTTCCTCTGGCACCAGTTCAAAGGCACTAACTGGAAGCACTATGTGAAATGATGTATGGGTTTCCAAGATTGGAAAGCCGAGGGCTGGAGAGACAGCTCGACGGTCAACCGCACGTGTTTCCCTTGCAAAGGCCTGGGCCTGATTCTCAGCACTGGCATAGTGGTTTTCAACCATTTACAACTTCAATTCCAGGAGGTTCTGTGCTCTCTTTCAACCTCTGTGGGTCCTAGGCATGCAAATAGTGCATGTTCATACTTGTCAAAACACATACATTAAATCTTAAAAAAAAAAACAAAACCCAGCTAAGCCTTCAATATCTATGTATGGACTTTTGACAGCAACAGTCAAACAGTAACATTGTACCATTTTTCTAGACTGGGGGGAAATTAAGTGTGTAACATCCAGGTATTTTTAAAGATTTCTTTGTGTGTGTCTGTGCGTGTGTGTATATGTGTGTATGTGGTGTGTATGTGTGTATGCGTGTGTGTGTGTGTGTGTGTGTGTGTGTGTATGTGTGTATGTAAGTGTATGCCACCTGTATATGGATACCCACAGACACAAGAATAAGGAAACAGATCCACCGGAGCTGGGGTTACAGGTAGTTGATTGTTAAACACACACTTTACCTGCTGAACCGTCATCTCCTTAACCCCAGTGCCCAGGTATTTAAGATTAGGATTAGGATTAAGAGCATTTACCCTGGAACCATACTGAAAGTCGTAAAATGACGATTAAAATCTCTAGCCATGATAATGATTTCTGAATCGAGGTTCATGTCTACAGCAGATTCATGTCACTTGGCTCTGACCGTTTTCGTGAGGCCTAAAAAATTGATTGCAGAGAACAATGAGGAAATACAGAATGGACTGGCAGGATAGTTAAGCACTTACGGATGCCTCCTCCTAAGCCAATTGCCAGGACTCACATGAGACAAGATGAAAACTGACTCTTGCAAGTTGCATGTTGAGCTCTAAACATGTACCTTGGGACATTTTTGCACATGTGCACACGCATGTGCGAGCATGCACACACATACGCACACACAAGAGACAGACAGACACACACACACACACACATACACAGAGAGAGAGAGAGAGAAAGAGAGAGAGAGAGAGAAAGAGAAAGAGAGAGAGAGAGAGAGAGACAAACATAGCCTGGGTTCATATACCACCAAAATTAGATGAAACTAATCAGATTCACAAATATTTTATTAATGGTGGGCAAATAAACACATTGTTAATTTAAGTAATTTCTGGGCTGATTTAAATAGACTAGTTGTTTTTATAACAGCTTCCTCTTTAAGATTTATTTTTATTTTTTTTATTTATATGTCCTGTGTGTCTGCATTCATGCATGCCACACATGTTCTGATGTCCTAAGAGGCAGAAAGGGGGGTCCTAATCCCCTAAAACTGGAGTTACAATTGGCTGTGAGTTTTATCAGGTGGTTGGAAACCAAACTGGGGTCCTCTGGAAGAGTAATGTCTTAGTTCCTTCTCTACTGATGTGGTAAGAGCCATGCATGATCTTAGGCAACACCATGGTCAAGATGACTTATAAAAGCAAGTACTTAATTCAGTACTTACAGTTCCAGAGGGTTAGGATCCATGACCACCATGGCAGGGAGCATGACAACAGTCTGGCAGGCATGGTGTTGAAGCAGCAGCTTCGAGCTCACATCTTAATCCACAAGTATGAGGCAGAGGGACAGAGACATTGGGAATGGACAGAGCCTTGAAATCTCAAAGCAAACCCCCAGTGACACACCTGTTCCAACAAGACCACCTCATAATCCTTCCCAAGCCAGTCGCGGTAACTGGGGACCATGTATTCAAATATCTGAGCCTGAAGGGACCATTCTCATTTAAACTAGCACAGTCATCAAGGGTTCTCACCCACTAAGTCATCGCTGTAGCCACTACAACAATCTTAAAATGTAGAGGGGAGAAAATTACCTCATTTTTTGGACTCTACAAGGGACTGCATTGTTAGAATGTAATACTTCTAGTCCTTTGCTAATTGGAGTGCTGTAGCAAGAGGAATGAAGAATCTGAGACGACCTCACACCTACTGAATTAGCATCTGCTGATTCTCACCAATGTGAAAGTCATAATGACCTTAAGATTCAAGCAACCATTTTAGTCCATAGCATTAAAAAAGGACACAACCCTTAGCTCACTTGAAAAAAGTCAGTAAAGCTCTTAGCACGCCTCTGGAAGAAGGGACATCCTCTGTTCCTTCACAGCAGGCCATTAGGTCAGCTACTCCTTAAGATATTTCCATAGTTCTAAATTTAAAGAGGGACGACTTTTCAAAAGATTGTCTCATATGAACCCCTAAAATATTTTGTGTAGCTTCTAAAATATATAGTATTTTATTATATATTTGCAAATTTTATAGAATATATGATCATATTCATCTCCCCCCTGAGGTCCGTCCCCCATAATCAACTTACTTCCTCTCACTTTCATGCCCTCCCTTTTAAAATAATCCACTGAGTCTAATTTGTGCTGGCCATATATTCCTACCCCTAGGTATGAGGCTGTCCACAGAAATTTGATCAACTAATCAGGGGACACACCCTTCAAAATGTCTCTTCCTCCTCCAGAAGTGGGTGGGTGCTCATGAGCCGCTCCCCATGCCATGATAGAATGCTGCCTGGATGGATCTCATGCAGGTCTTGTGCAGTGCTGTGAGTTCATGGGTAAAGCAGACTTCATGAGTGAAGTGGACATGTTCAGAAAACACTGGTTCACTCACGTCTACCCTCTGGTTCTTATCATCCTTTCTCTTTCTCTTGCTCAATAGTCTCTGGAATTTGAAGGGAATGATGCAAACGTTCCATTTGTGGCTGAGCACTCCGCTGACACTCTGTGCAACATCTCTGTAAGATTATTTAATTTCCTAAGTGACCATATTCCCAATAGTCATAAAATTTATCTTATTGTTAAACCTGGTCACACCCATGTTCTCGTCTAAATAACAGCGACAGCAGTAACAATGTACAAATTATGTATCTGCATTTTCTCAAATATTAACAATCGAATAGTTCATAAGATGAGCAATTAAGTTCGTAGGGGATCTACAGGTGCTTGCCGAGGATGGGTTCTGGGAACAGTGTCAAAACATGATCACAGTTAATAATACTAAACCTCTCCAGGAGAGATGAGAAGAGCAGTGTCTGTGTTGCTTTGATGTGTGCTTCCAGTGCTGTCTGTTTACAATGTTCAACACTTTTTAGAAAACCTGCATCGCGTCTACCTAATGGTTTTGTCACTGGTAGTTAAGAATCTTCCCGGAAGGAAAGAGGTCAGCTTCATCGTTTCAGCACTGCGGACAGCTCCAGGGTGTCTGCGGGAAGGGGTGGGGTGGAGTAAAGGGGCGTGGGTAGTGGAAATGATCACCAAATGACTAAGTGACGCATCAGTCTTCAGTTAAACCAGTACACTTTTCACACCGTTTTTCCTTTGTCTGATCAAAGGAAACAAAAATCTAGCGCCTTCTAATAACCCAGACTGCTGTTTTCACTCAGCGAAAAGCCTTCAGCACAGCTGGGGACATAGCAGAGGCAAGGATTTTCGCAATGAATTAATTAAATCCTCACTACCCTAGGAAGCACAAATAGTGACTAACCCTGATTGCTAAGCTTCGGGATGCGATGTGAGTGAAAATGAGCCCTTGCCTCTGCTTTTTCTAACGAACCTGAAGAACAGACCCTGTTGCTGCTGTTAGAGTCCCTTCCCCATCTCACGTCCCACCTCTTTGCTTTCACATCTACATACTCGCAAATATTTACACATTGCCACATCGGAGAAAGGCACACATGCACACACATTTTCCTGCAAACACTCGCGCACAGGTCCTTCCGCGGCTGCCCGTGTACTGTCTCTCCCCCAGACACAGACATTTACACACGTAGGCCAGGAAAGCGCTACCCACGGTCCTGTGACTCCACGCAGGTCCTCAGAGTACGCCGTTTACACAGAACCGATCGGCGAGCACAGACAAACCTACCAACAAGTCTACTGGCTGGAATTCATTTCCATGGCAACAAACATGGAAGGTGAGCCCATCGATCCCCGCTGCCTGCGAAGTAACTTTCTCCCCCTTCCTCAGCATTCACCAACAGGGTTCCAGCGCCAGTCCTCAGGAGAAGGTGTCCTTTTTCTCTTGGATTTCAGAAACAAGAGAGCCGAGTGGGGGGCAGGGAGAGCCTGTAGGTTTGGTGAGCTCAAATTCTGAAAAGAAACGAATGCCTCTGCAGCTGCTGATGCTGTCAAAAAAGATAAAAGAAAGAAAGAAAATGTGTTGTGTGCATACAGATTGCTGATGTTTCTCCCATAATGTTTTGTAGGGAGTTTCCATGCTTCCTGCAGCCTAATATGTAGAAGACAACTGGCGACAAGACAAGGTAGAACACTAGCAATGGTCTAGGCTTCTTTAGTGAGACATGTTGAGGATTTTCAGATCCAGCTTACCGGTGCTTTGGAAGGAATGGGTGTCTGAGGAGCCAGCCAGATTGTCTCTTAAGGAAAAAATCTCTCCAGGCTGCCGTCTCCAGGACTTTGGGGTAGATCCTTGAAGATCCGAGGTTTTGGAACTCTAGGAAATAAAAATGCATGTACCTCAGCATGATGAAGACATCTGGGTTTGTAATTTAAGGTTTTCTTTTGATCCCAACACATCCATTCCTAAATGATAGCTGTGTACAAATGTGGCCTCGATAACGCTTTCTGCTGTTCCTTATTTAGAGGGTTTAGCAACCTTTGTATTTGACGAGGAGTCTGTTGTTTGTGCACAGAAAGGGCTCATGATTTTTTAAGCTTGAGTTTGCATGTCTCGTTTCAGAAAATTACAAGTATCCTCTCATTAGAGCGCAATCACATTGCGCTCCAAGTGTAATGATTTCAGATTTAATGTTTGTGATGTTATTGCTAGATAAATAAACAAGAGGGGAAAACCTGTTGATTAAAATAAAGACATGGGAGGTTCTTGTGTATTTTCAGGAGGCGCCTACACTTTACCATTAGCTTCGGCAATTGCATGCTGTCGTGTGGCAATTAAATAACTGTTTTTGAAAAGTGAATTTGATAGCTCCCAATCAGCAAATAATTTGCAGAGGGAAAAAAAATTACCTACCACATTTACTCATGGACACGAAAGGCTACATAGGTATAAAAATACTCTCTTTGGTTGGTTACTGGCGATAATACGATGTAAACAACTGAGCACACAGGATTCTGCTGCTGCTGTTGTTGTTGTTGTTGTCTGTTATTTGTTGCTAACTACAAAGTAACTCCATGAAATTGGGGCCCCTTGATATCTACAGGTACTGCCATGGGCCAATGCTATGATTCATCAGGACTTACAGAGCCCTGTGCCTGACGTCTGCCGTGAAAGAAAAGAGACATTGAGTGTGCTTGCCCACCACCAACGATCTAATCCTTAGTCCCAGTGAACAATGTCTTCTCAGGAGCCGAAGTCGTATAACAATGCACTTTGGTATTTCAGAGGGATGCTGATGGCTAATCAGAGCAGTGTTGATGTTAGTCATTTAAAGTAACCCAGGGTGTGTCACATTTAAAGTAAATTTTACCTGGATACAGCTTACATTCAACCCCCTTTTTAAAAATTCACTTATTCTTTTAACAACGGCTGTCTATTTCTCTCATATTTCATTCATATTCTATGTCTCAGTGCACATGATATTAAAATATCATTTTCCTTCTGACATCAGCTTTACAGTTTCTGTTTTCTAGAACCTAATGAGCTTTTACTTTCCTATCTCTTCCAATTACAGAAAATGAAAATGTGTCTTGAATCCCAGGTGAAAAGTGGTTTTGAGACCTTATTCATCACGAAGTAGTCAGTGTTGTAACTGAAGAATTCCATTTGGTTATGATATTGTTATACTGGCAATATATTATATAATAGTATACTCCATACTAATGGGAAGGGACAAAGCTCAGAAATTTAGGAATATGTTTTCAAAAACTTCAGGCTTGCTTGCTATTGAAATGAGACACGGAATTCATTTTGTATATCTAATAAAATATGAAAGTTTGGGGAATTCTTTGAGAAAAGCTAGGCCCCAAACACCACTGTTCCAAGTGCTCGATGCATGTCTTGATTATGAGGGCCAATGGGCTGCCATGTTTGCTTTTCTCTGCCTATGTAGACAGCTGGCCTAACAAGCACACTTCTGTCAGATCTTTGTGTTTCTCCTTTTCAACCAGTTTACTAGATTGACTTTTTTAAAAAAGAACATTAAAATTTCACTTTTCCTTTTAAGATATTAACAAAATCATCCCTTCTCAATTCACTTTGTATTTAAAAATGGAAGCTACAACAGTTCTTTAAACATTAGATGAACTGACTTAACTCTCCTTTGAAAAATCAAATATCCTTATTGAAAATGATTAAATTCGAGTGCATTATCCTTGTGCACCTTTTATGCAAATAAAACTTGTTTTGTCAAATTTTATTACCGTCCAATTCCATCTTCTCTTTAACCATGATACCGTACTTCTTTCAATCCATTAACATTCTGGAAATTTCTACCCTGATGAAACAGTTCTGATACCAGACCTTGTTTGTTGATGCTGTTTCCATCCTCACTTCAGAATTAGAAAGTCTTTCAGTGTTTCATCTAGAGATTGTGGCTTTCTTATTTCTGTGTGAGTTCCTACTGTGGGTTTATTCGTGATCCTGAGCACTTCTTATGAGTCCGCTGGCAGATGTTATTTTCCCTCTGCAAGGGAAGCGTGGGTTTTGGATTATTGGCACCTTGTTTTTCTCTTCAATCCGACCTGGTAATGGCAAAGAGCATCTTGCTGGACTTGCAGCAACCTTGTCGTGGATCGGCCTTGACCAAGTCTATCCTAGAATACTCTTCAGATGTCTGCTGTATCTACCGCCTTCTTCAATGTTCTCTTTCAACAATCGCCTTCTCTTAAGCTCAAGGTTGCAAAGACTCTCTCTGTCCTGTCTTTATTCCTCTCTGCCAGTTTAACTCGATGATCATCCTCAAAGTATTAACCCTACTAGGTATTTCGTGTTGCACAGTAATCTGAGTTGACTTCTTACCTGAGAACCACAAGTTGACAATGCACAAATTTACATTTACATTGTAAATCTGTAATGTTTCTTCTTTTCTTCACTCTGTTTAGTGAAGATGTTGTTTTCACATTTGTTCAAGCTTAGTAGAGCAGAGCTATCACTGATGGGTCTCTTCTCGTGGTCCACTACGTCTCATCCATCGGGCACCAAATCCTGTCTTGATGAATAGCCTTCAAACCCACATCCTCTTCTGCATACTTGACTCATACAGCCTCTCATCGATTGCTTCTCACATGAAGCACTGTTTTTGGTCCCTTCTAAATATGTAAAGGTAAGAAAATGAATCAATATCGTTGTTGAGATAAAATATGTGTAAGTTACTACTACATGAGAGAAATACAGTAGATGTTGGATGTAATTTGCTCTCTTCTTCATTACCCATAAGAAGACGGAATTGTTTTATTCTTGGTTGAACATGGCTCCTCTCTCCTGTTAGCTGGAAGCTCTTTGAGAGTAGAGGCGATATCTACCACCATGTAACAACATTGTGATAAATATTTTGAGTACTGATTACCTATTAAATCATTTTTGTTTGACTAGGATATAATAGTGACATTATCATTCTGGATCCTTTGTTCCCATTCAACTTAAGATTGTCTCTGCTTTTCAAGTGACCACTTTATATCTTCAAAGTATGTGAATTTTTGATTAATTGCAATTTGAATATTTATTTCATGTGAATTATCAAGCAATATTGCCTCCATTTTCAGCTGACACATTTCCATCCTTCATATTCAAATGCCAGAACTTTGTGAATAGTTCTACTAATCTCAGAATTTAAGTCATCAGAACTGTTTTGAATCTCAACTCTGGTAACTCCATGTGATTTCAGCCGAGTTTTAAATCGGAGCTTGTAATCAGCTCTTCAAGGTCTTCAACCTGGTCACTGTCCTGAAGCATGTAAGCGTGTATAGGTAAGGCTAGACTTTTGTGATGCTACACTGAAGGCCTGGCTTCACAATTACAGAGCCCGGTATTTATTAGGATGGCTCAATGGATTGTGGTTCTATATAAAACACTACAAACTAGGCATATCTCACATCTTCCTTATAAGGAGATTATAAGAGAAGGTCCATGAATTGCCAAAGTCACCAAATCATGTTGTCCCATGTCCCCAGTTCATCATGCTAGCAGCAAATTGACAAAAGGCTAATTTAGCTGTTGCTATCTGAAGTTTTCCTCAAAGACCCATCTGTTAAAGCCTGACTCCAAGCCACAGGAAAAAGTAAAACCTTTAGGAGGTGATGAGCTTTGTCGAAGAAGTTAGGTCACTACACAGATGACCTTCATGCGTTGAAAAAGACAGTGAGACCCTGGCCCTTGCTTCCCTCCAGCTGCCCAGTGAACAGCCCTCCTGTGCCACACTCCGGAACCAAAAGCAGGGTCACGTGACCATGGTGGAAATCAGCGGGCCAAAATGAACTTTTTCTCTTAAGTCGATGCTTTGGAAAGCTGAGGAGTACAGCATTGCCTCTCCCCATGTTCTCCTCAGTGCCTGCCTGGTACCGGCAATTAATTACCTACTGAGTGTCTATTAGTCACACATTACCAACGGACCATTTCTATAATTTCCTCTTCCTCCTTTCAAAAAGTGAAACATTTATCTGTACTCGTAACTCTGGTCACTTTTCCATGCTTCGTCATTTCTGAAAGCATATCTCCAGGCTATAAAATCCAGAGCAGGTTAAGGAGTCAAGTCTTTGCCGTTTATGACTTTGAAATAATTATGTCTGCATCTCCTGTAAAGGCATAACGCTCGGTATGGCACATTGTTACCGAGTTCGCCAGGACCTCGCACCAAGGACGGCGCTGACACGATTCAGTCGGCACTGACACACTTCAGCCTCCATTTTGCTTTGCTCTGTTTTTCAGTTAAAAGGTTGAGAATACTCTATGTTGCCTTAAACTCATTCCACCTTTAGACTTCCTGACCTCATCCTGAAAGATTTGGGTCACTTTTCAGCATCGATTCTAATATAGCACTGCATTTCTTCTGTATTTGTTCCAGTAATAGAAAGATTGAGCGCTATAAATTAGGTTTGTTGTCATGGTTACCGTTTTCATTTACTAAGAAATTTTTATCCACACACCTTTCGCATCCCTACACAGTTCAGAAAATTTGAAGTTTCTCACAATACCCTTCCTGGCAAAGGGTAACAGCCAAGGACTGGACAACAAGGAAGGGGTAACTACACCAGAAATTTTAAGCAAACCAAAAAACAAAAGCAAAAACAGAGAGATCAAATATAAAGTTGACATCTGTACTTTCTGGTACAGATTAACGTGAAAATAAGATGATATAGTTTCCTTAGAAAATAAAGGGAACTTCACACTGTAGCTAGGAAAAATCCACGTTCTCCACCTCTGAACATGAAGAATGGTGCCTTTTTGAGAGGGCCACATTAATCAGCTTAATAGAGAGAGCAGGAACAGTGATTGTGCCGTTGAATTGTGGAGCGTATCTTCAAGGCCAGGCTTTGAAACCAAAGGGAAGTTCTCTTGGTCATGTCAACTACTAATAAATGAGACTTCCAGTTCTCTGGATATTTCAGAATTAGATTTTAAAAATAACTTTATTCTTCAAAGACTGTATCCATCGGCATACTTAATTTATTCCAGTTCAAATACTGATTGAATAAAGATGATATGCAAATTTGCAAAGGGTTCTTTTTCCATTAATTCATTAACTCTCTGTCTAAGATTCTAAGAACAAAGCATGATGTGGCATATGTTAGATAAATTGTATCCAAAAGGGGGGCTATTGTATCTCTAGTTAGCGAGAGAGATTTTATTTTAGTTCAGGCGAAACAAATGAGCTGAGTGGTTCATTGTTGCTTCAGGAAAACACTTTTTTGTTGTTGCTGTTGTTGTTGTTAGTTGTTTAGTAGGTTTTACTAAGAATAACAAGAGTCCGAGCTGAAGAGATGGCTCAGTGGTTAAGAGCACTGACTGCTCTTCCAGAGGTCCTGAGTTCATTTCCTAGCAACCACATGGTGGCTCACAACCATCTGTAATGGGATACAACATCCTCTTCTGGTGTGTCTGAAGAGAGCTACAGTGTACTCACATACATGAAATAAATAAATAAATCTTTAAAAGAAAGAAAGAAAGAAAGAAAGAAAGAAAGAAAGAAAGAAAGAAAGAAAGGAAGAAAGAAAGAAAGAAGGAAAGAAAGAAAGAAACAGAGTCTACAGGTTAATTACTAACCCAAGGCCAACTAGATGCTTCTCCTGTGACCAGCTCTGACCCTAAGATTTTATAACGTCCATCTGCTTAAGCCTTTTCTACACAGTGGCAAGATGAACAAAGCATTAAAATTGCTCAGGTGTTCTAAGGTCTGCGATGCTAATTGTTGCAGTAACCAGACTCTGAGGCAGACTTTAGTGGCTCAGGTGTTTATTACGAAATGCTCTTGGGTTCCAAACCTGGAAAAGGATGGAGAACGAAGCAGGTGTGGACAGAAGTTGAATTGTGACATGTGCCCAAAATATCCTCAACTGACATCATGTGGAACCCCACAGCTAGACATTTCTTTATCATTTCCCTCTTTGAGTCAAGATGGTTAGCAACACATCACACACTTGATGAACAACATCCTTCCCAGGAGGAAACGCGCCCTTAGTAGGGCACTTCTCTGCAGCTGAGGCAACTCTTGTGAGAAGACAGCAAGTGCTGGGAATGCTGCCAGCTGCTAGGCAGCAAGTCCTGCAAGGTTATTGGCCCCTCTGGTTTTAGAGGATTATTTTATTAAGTTCTGTGTGGTATGTGGGTACATGCACATGGGTGCTGCGTCTCTCAGAGGCACTGGGCGTCCTGGAGCTATAGTTAACTGCGTTTATGAGTTGCTGCCTGACTTGGGAGCTGGAAACCGATCTGCAAGAGTAGCACACCTTCCTAACCACTGGGTATTATTGGCTCCTCTTACCTAGACATTACCAAAAATGTTAAATGTGGCTTCCAGGGACTATTAATTTGACAATTTTTTTTAAAAAATCAGAAGCAGAAAATATTGCTTAATCCTATTTCTCATGCTTCCTACAAGATAAATAACAAAAGAACTCAGCCTTTGGCAAGATCACTCTGAATTATTTAAGGCTTAAACATTAATTTTTTTAAAAACAAAGCATGTGTGTATTTGCTCGGGCACTCAGACAATTTGGTGGAAAGATGTTCTACAAAAGGATTTTAAAATATTTTACCTTTTTACTGACTAAAAAGCCAGCCAATCAACACGGCAGAAGTAGGGAGTATCTCTGCCATTGGTGGTTTGAAGATAGAGCTCTTCTGTAATCTAAACCTTTATAAAATACAGTGCTTGCCTCTGAGTTTGAAAGCTCCAAGCCTCTGAGTTACTCTTGCCATTCATTCTCACCTACGTCATCTTCTATCTTAGTGGTTTTTTAGGTTTATTTTATTTTATGCACAGGGATGCTTCATACATCTATATGTGCACATGCATGCCTGGTGCCCCTGTAGGCCAGAAGAGAGAATCAGATCTAGGAACTAGGGGTGTAGACATTGGTGCGCTATCATGTGTATGTGCTGGGAATCGAACCCCCATTCTCTGCAAGAACAAATAACGTTAACCACTGACCCATCTCTCCAGCTCCCTCGGTTGTTTTTCTGAAAATGGACAAGGATCTCCATTTAAATTAAAGTCAACTTTGTTAAAATTTTAGTTGTAGCTTTAGAATATCAATTATTGACAAAGGGGGATGGGGATGAGAGTCAGATAGGAGGACTAGCGAGTTGTCTTAAAGTGAGCTGAATTACAAAGCACACACAGCTTTAACTTGGATTTTACGTTTACTTAGGGCAGTGGTTCTCAACCTTCTTAATGCTGCGACCCTTTGATACAGTTCCTCATGTTGTGGTGACCCCCAACCATAAAGCTATTTTTGTTGCTACTTCATAACTGTAATTTTGCTACCATTAGGAATCATTATGTAGGTTGGGGATTTAGCTCAGTGGTAGAGCGCTTGCCTAGCAAGCACAAGGTCCTGGGTTCGGTCCCCAGCTCCAAAAAATAGAAAAGAAAAAAAAAAGGAATCATTATGTAAATATCTGATATTTCCAATGGTCTTTAGGGAACCTCTAAGAAAGAGTCCTCCAATCCCTAGAGGGGTCATGGCCCACAGGTTGAGAACCACTAATTCGGAGTTTTCTGAAAATGAATGTAGATATTGGGAGGTAGTTAATGCCCACAGATATTGTGCTTATCTCTTTGCAATTATGATGTTGGTCGTTGCTTGTACTCATGTAATTTTTAAAATATGCTTTTATCTTTGAGAATGTGATATTTAAACCAGGTGTGGTGGCTGTTGCCTGTAATCCCAGCATTCAGGAGAGCTGAGGCAAAGGGACTGCCATGATCTCTGAGACAGTCTGAACTATAGAACTATAGAGTGAGAATTTCTCTCTTACATACACACACAGACACAGACACACACACACACACACACACACACACACACACAGGTGGCACATATCATGGAAAAGAAACTCTAAGTATGAAGCTATGCAAACAAGAGTTAAAACAAAAAATATTTCACAGCTGTTTAAAAAATCAGATTTTGGGACTGGAGAGATGTCTTAGCAGTTAAGAGCACTGACTGCTCTTCCAGAGGTCCTGAGTTCAAATCCCAGCAACCACATGGTGGCTCACAACCATCTGTAATGGGATCTGATGCCCTCTTCTGGTGTGTCTGAAGACAGCTACAGTGTTCTTATATATAATAAATAAATATTTTTTTTTAAAAATCGGATTTTTTTTAAACACAATGGCCATGGAGAGGTCACTGACTGTTTTTCCAAATGTACCAGGGTTCAAATCCCAGCACCTACATGGCAGCTCACAACTGTCTGTAACTCCAAGATCTGACAATCTCACCTAGGCAAACATGCAGGCAAAACATCAGTGCACATAAAATAAAAGTAAATAAGTTTTAAAAATTAGACCTGGAGAGACCTTGCAGCTAGGACTGTAAACAGCGGGGACGGCTTATGCCCACTTTATCTGTGCTATTATCTCCACGAGAGAAAATGAAGGGGCAACTGGATGAGAATTCAGATCAAAGGAGCAGCACTGCCTACCACTGAATCAAAGGCATCTGCTACAGGTAGGACGGTCACATCCAGGCAGTATGCAGGCATGGATCTCTGTGTCCATGAACAATTCTGCATTTACTGCAGTGGAGTACACATTTCCAGTGCCAATTCCATTCTGATCTACAACTGACACCTTCAAACATCATTGATGAGTCAAGAGGGCTTGAAAATGACTGCTTTTATAACTCCTTGTCCAATGCCACCCACGGATGAAACTAACCTGGCTCCACTCTGTACCTAGGTGGAGAACCGATCCCTGCAGGAACGCTGAGGAGCCCCCGCGATGCAGCCGTGAATGATGAGTAGCACCTACTGCGGCAATTCCTCCGCAAAGATGAGCGTCCACGAGGTCTCCGAATCCTCCCTGTCTCTGGAGCAAAAGACCGGCTTTGCCTTTGTGGGCATCCTGTGCATTTTCTTGGGACTTCTCATTATCAGATGCTTCAAGATTCTGTTAGACCCATATAGTAGCATGCCCTCTTCTACATGGGAGGACGAAGTCGAAGAGTTTGATAAGGGGACCTTTGAGTACGCACTTGCCTGAGGGTGGTTCGGAGGACGAGGTCGAAGAGTTTGATAAGGGGACCTTTGAGTACGCACTTGCCTGAGGGTGGTTCCGATTCGTGCCGTTCCCAGTTTCCATCGTGACATGTGACAGACACATTTGTAGCCAGCTTGCCTGTGCTGCTGGAGAGAGGGGCATTCCATTCATGACGTTCAATAAACATTTGTGACTGATTTATCCACCATGCTGAGTATAATCTTGTGTTCTCCCCGGTCTTCCTGCTCTGGAGGTTTCTATGCATAGAACGGAAACCAAACCTCTTCCACCATATTCCCTCCTCTGATATCAACCCTTGCTAATGAGCTAGCTGAGGAATTTTGCAAAGCAAACCCACCTACCCTCTTCACATTTCCAGACTGGAGTCACAGCGTAGCTTTAGTGACCCTCGTGTGACCCTTTTCTAGGAGAGATATGGACACAGTTCTATCAGCCCAGTGATAGACTGGGATCACGTCTAGGAATATGGATGAGGGGTTACTTACAGGAACAGAAATGACACAACAACAGCCCATGCCAGCATGACTGATGACAGCTCACAAGGCTGGGAGCCTAGAGCTCAGGACACAGCCTGCAGGCGGCTCCAAGGGTTAGAAAGTTTGAGGCAACTCCCATGATCTGAACCTCTTCCAGGCAGCTCAGCTTGTCTGAGAGCGTCTCTTAACAGTTCTTACTGCTCATGCACCTCTGGGGAAGGAAAGGACTAGGATATCTGGTCAGTTTCAGAAACTCCCTGAAGCCTTCGGGTTTCTAAATGGAATGCTTGCCTTACAGCATTCTGTGTCTTGAGGGGCTTCTTTTGAAGATGGAGGCTTGTCTCAGAGGAAATTGCTACACAATGCTTGGGCTCAAAGACCTTTCAGCCCCAAATAGAAAGAATATTATTTCTCAAACAGGGATCAGAGGTCATCACAGTGGAACAAACTTAGAAAACAGGCAAACCTCGCAAGCTTGCAGAGATGTGAAGGTTCTCAGAATTCCCGGCGTTCCTCTCTGCCTTGAAGAACCTCCTGTGGGGAAATCCTGTAGTGTAGAGTCTCTCCAGTCCAGACTCACATGGACACTGGCTGCACCACACTCCTTCATGGCTAGTGCTAAAGAAAGAGTGCCAACCTCACCCAGTAGGAGGGACAATTGTACTGAGGCAAGGTGTCCAGCCTGCCCTCACTGGAGCCATGACACCAGGAGCCGGTTGTCTAATCTCAGTGGGCTTCAGGGGAGAGATAGCCTTAGGGTGTGAAACTATTCTTGGGGAGACATAAGCACATGTTTACTCACCCCCAGTGATAGACTGTTGTAAACTCCAATAGCCTACACATGACACAAGCCTATCTGGAAAGCCAGAGAGCTGAGGAGAGGATTGAAGCTATCACACACATTTCCCCAGGATTCCAAGGTTGGCTCACCCCAGCAACTAGCTTGATAAGTGACCGGAGGGCAGACAGTTTCCACATCCATGGAACAGGGATGAGAAGCCTGAGCTGTGTCTCTCAGAAATGCTGGAAAGAGTATGGAAATGTAAAGAATGGAAAAGCACTCTGGGAACTAGAGAGCAGGTCATCCTTCCTTACTGTCTCCATGCCACCCCCAACCCAGTTCTGAGGTTACACATGCTTCTCCCACACCTGAGCTTTGCATGGGTGCTGGGGATCTGAACTAAGGTCTCTGCTCACACAGCAGGAAGTTCTCCCATTGAGCCAACTCTACAACGGTTTCCAAGACTCCTAATCATGTCTATGGCGTTCCAAAATAGCAGCCCCAGAAAGATGCCTGATGGGTCTTTTGTTGGTTTGCTTGTTTCCTCCTAGGAGATTTATAAAATATCTCTGTTGGGTATGGTTCTTCTGTCCCAAGCCTTGATGTCAAAGATGCTCTTGGTCCCCCAGGTGGTACAGAGCACCTCACATCCAGGTGGTAATCTGGCCCAAGAATAACTCAGTAAGATGAGCTCAGCTGACCTTGCTGGAAGGCATCTGTGCCCAAACGCAGGGCATCGTCTTTGTGACATGGGTTTCTTCAGTCCCCCCTAAGATTTTTGTCCAACTTACAGAAGTTCCATTTGCCCCACTCACAAGATCAGATTTTTTATTTCAAAAAGAATAAAAGAAAGAGATATGAGAGATAGAAGGAGAGAGATAGAAGGAGAGAGAGAGAGAGAGAGAGAGAGAGAGAGAGAGAGAGAGAGAGAGAGAGAGAACAACCATAAGGAATGCAATGCACTATTTCAGGTCATCAACCCCTAACACACTAATCACTCCCAGAATCACTAAGAAGGAATGCACACTGACAGGAAGTACTTGATCCATGTCTTTTGTGCATCTTACTCTTGGGGATTGGGGGTGGAAGAACGGTCATCATCTGTGTTTCCAGAGTAGGAAGTGATAACTACAAAAAGTTGGTTATAGTATGGAATATAATATAATATGGAAACTTCAAGAAATGTTAATGCCTCTAAGAATAGATAGCCAGTATCATACCCAGATCAGCCCCGAATACAAGAGCCTGTTAGGGAGAAGAAGGAGAAAGATGGCATCTGTACCTCCAGACAGTTTCCTTACCCACCTGCCTCAAACGCTCGAATCAAGCTCACCATCCAAGGTTGACTTTATAAATGAGCTCATCTCATCCGTATCCCCCAACTATCTCTCAACCACTCTAGTAGGTCTGAACCCCTGTAATAAAGAACAGAGGCTATCACTTCCCCGTTAGAGATAAGAGCCTCAAATGAAAATGTCTGCTTGATGGAAGACTGAGACCGAAACTAATTCATACACACTGAGGTCAGAGAGGCATGCAGCAAGAAAAAGGGACTGACTCCAGGGGCACTCCCAGCCTCTGCGGGTGGAAAAGGGATGAAAATGGACAACGTGTTCCCGAGGGCAGGTGAGCGATGGACGGTGCCGATCATCCTGGTACAGGGAACAGAACTTGTTTCGGGTCCCAGCCTCATCTCAGCCGTCTATTGATCTGTTAAGTCTCCCAACTCCCCCTAGCTGATTCTGATACCTGACCTTCTATACAGAACGCCCTTCTAAGTGACAGTTGCAACCCTTATTGAAGAAATAAATTTCTTCTATTGAAATGGTCTTTATGAGAAGATCAGGGCCGGCGAGATGGCTCAGTAGGTAGAGGACTGGCTGCCAGGCCTGACGCTTGAATTTAAACCCTGAGACAGACCTAACTGGAGAACAGACTCCCCTGAGGTGGCCTTTGATCTCTCGCTATACCATATGGCATGGACACTCACACCCCAACACACAAATAGATCATTGTAAAACCAGAAGAGGAGAGAGGAGATCGAGTTACAGCTGTCCCTTTACCACTCTCCTTCTGACAGACCTTCTAACGCTAGCTCGATTTAGTACCAAGGCTCTCGGATGGCTAAGAGCATCAGCTGGATTTTCCTTCAGCATCTGCAAGTCCCTTTGTACGATCCTGTGTTTGGTCACCAATTTACCTGTCTCTTCATTTTAACAGGTGTGATTCCTAGCCCTGTCTTTCATGGTTGGCCTCAGAATCATGAGCGTTAATTAAAAATAAATTTACAAACGGATAATGAATATGGTTAAAATGGTACAAGCGAGGACTCCGTTCAAACCATTGCAGCTTAGAAAGAGATATAAATTAGCTCCTGTAAACCTCAGGATAACTCAGCAAGTCACGTGCCATGTCATCTGCGTCCACATTTGCATCCGAGGACATTAAAGCGCACACAGTGAACAAAGTCTCCTGAGTTCGCCCAGACAGGAAGTGGCAGGGCCAGAGTTGAAATGGAGAATTCTTCACTCACAGCTCCCACTTCATCACTACGTCACACCACAGCAGAGCCGCCAGAGCAACTGGAAATCACTTGGGTAGCTTCTGATTAGACCCAGAGAGGACTCCTTCAATCATCCTGACTGAAAACCAATGACAGAGCGTGCATGGAGGAATTGCTTGTGCTGTCGTCTTAACGACCAGCTCACAGGTTGGAGCCGAACCGTCTTCTGAGCAAAACGCAGAAACTAGATGTTGATAAAAACGGTTCCTTCACCAGGAGTCAGAAAAGCCATTTAGTAGTGCCACTGGGAAGTGTGCCTGGGTTGACTCGAGCAGCTTGAAGTGGTTTTCATGCTCGGCAGAAGTCTTTTTTAATACTTCACAAATTCTACCCGCAATCTGCTCACTTCCTATGCAGAGAGGAGGCAAAGTAAGTGAGGTCAAATCATTTCAGGTAGCATTTCCTAGCCACAGCAGACTGAGACCGTCTCTTGGTATTTTGTTCCTTTGCTGAGCAGTATGAGGTCACTGGGTCTCATGGAAAATAAGATAAATAGGAGGATGAACCAGGCCTGGTGGCAGAGCCTGCTTCCAGCTACTTGGGAGGCTGAGGTCAGGAGGATGGTGAGGCTGCCTGGAGCACAGGGTGAGCTCAGGCCAGCATAGGCGATGAGCAAGGTGAAACGTTTAGAGATGGGGCGGGGGAGCTCAGTGGTAGAGTTCTTACTTAGGATGTGTGAGGCGGGTTCAATTCCTATTTCGAGAGGGGGAGGGAGGAAGAGAGAGAGAGAAAGAGAGAGAGAGAGAGAGAGAGAGAGAGAGAGAGAGAGAGAGACAGAGACAGAGACAGAGACAGAGACAGAGACAGAGACAGAAGACAGAGACAGAAAGGCAGACCGTGGAACTAAATTTATCAAGTCTCAAACAACTGAAGCAATATTTTTTGAAGTATTTTGTTGTTGTGCAATCTGTGAATTAAAGAAACTTTATTTTGTTTACTGTCTAAAAGGATTAATGATTTACTACTAGTTACTAGTTGATGTGGTACTTACAGTTCCTCAGGGCTAATGACTGGCGGGCTTCTCCCACTGTTCCAGGCCAATGACTGAAAAGTCATCTCTTTCAAGAAAGGTTTTAGCCAATGAGCAGAAGCCTAAGGTTGTGGGCTGAGAGCTAAGGCCCCATATAGGCCTGGGCAGTGCCAATGTGGGGGACACTTCCTCAGAAGGCGGCTGAATGGGAGGGTAAGTGTCTGGGCTGGGCAGAAACCTCACTTCATATCCTGTCAAAACGCAGACTGAAGACACCAGGGGCTATGAGATGTTCTAAGAAGCTAAGAGACATGGGTTGCACTGGTAATTTCACCAGGAAAGATTATTTAAGAGTTTAAATTATGTGTATTTGTTTGTTGGTTTGTTTTATTCAAAGAATTGCCTAAAATTGCTGTGCAAGGGCCAGGGTTTTGTTAGTATTGCTCTCATTTTCTAGTTTTCTTTGAGGGAAAAAAATCAAATTTTCAGGAATCTCCAAAGAAATATTACTCCAAAGACAGTATTCAAGGTTAGCACACACTTTAGAATTGTGAAAATTATCGGGTGGTTTATTGAACTCATAAAACATTGCATTAAAAGGAGTCAGTCGGAAATAAGCCTTCACTGAGAGCTATGATTTATTCTTGTATCCCAAACACTCATTTTCTAAGGTTTCCATATTTGTGTGTTTATGAAAAAGCACAAACATGTGAGCAAGTGGGATGTTTCAGAGGCTACTGGAGACTTAAAATCCACAGAGCGTCATCCTGAGAGACCTAGTTTTTGTGTTTTTGTTTGTTTGAATTTCATATTCTAAAACGTAACTTTTTACGGATTACACAGGTGAAAGTTCTTCTGGGTCAGATTTATCTTTGGTGATGTGTGGATTTTTATAACTAGCAGAATAGACTTTACGAAGGTTTTGTGTATCAGACAGCGGATAATGCTCTCAATGTAAAATGCTTTGCAAGGCCGGCCCTGAGACTCTCTGCGACCTCTTCTTTGGTCCTCGATTGTAACACGCTTTCTGAATGTCCCAGCGACTTCCAAGCAAACATGACCAACAGTCACATGCTAGTGACTTCGTTGGAATTTCTGTTTGCAGAACCCAGTCCCCTGTTATGTGTTAGGGTTTCCTTGCTCAGGTAGCAAGGGTTCCCCGGACCAGAAACTTTTAGTGAAACGAACTTAAAATTGTACATCTTACGAAGGAAAACTATACCCCAAGCCACAGCCCTTCTTAAATAGGTTTGCATTGCCTGGAACAAATGTAAGTTTCTTTCTTAATAGCAGCTTTGGGAATCATTCTGAAGATTACATGGGAGACCACACATCAACATTACATCAGGAATCCAGCTATCAGGTCGTCTAGAACCAAAGCCAAGTGCTCGGTATTGTAACCGTACGATTCTCTATTTTGAAGCAGAAGTAGGTTAAAACACCAACCACTGTAAAATAGGTAGTTCAAAGTAGATTTTGGAAGATGTCAGTCAACATCCCTTCCAACTCAGTGCCCAGTGGTGCCAGTCGTTTCCAAGTCCATGTTATAAATGAGGGCCATGGCAGTGGTGCAGCCGTGAGTGACAGCACGGACCCCCCACATTATGAAGAGACCTCTTTCGGGGATGAAGCCCAAAACAGACTGAAAATCAGCTTTAGGCCTGGGAATCAGGAGTGCTATGAAAATTTTCTTCAAACTGGAGAGACTGCCAAAACAGACACCACGTTTCACGCCTACGACTCTCACACAAACACATATTACCTACAAACCTTTGGCCACAACACCATGGACGCCGTCCCCAAGATTGAGTACTACCGCAACACCGGCAGTGTGAGCGGGCCCAAGGTCAACCGGCCGAGCCTGCAGGAGATCCACGAGCAGCTAGCTAAGGTAAGCATCCTTCGGTGCCATTCCCTCGGGGTAAAAACACTGCGCAAGCAGTGGTCAAACGAAGAGGGCTGGTCCACGCCATCTAGTCTCCTTATGCAGCTGTCTCTGGTTCCCAAGAAAAAGAAACTGTACAGATGCTTTGTAAATGTTTACTGACTTGGGAAAGAAGTGCAGACTGAACTCGGGAAGTTGGGCAATGTATCCTATGGTGTTTGCGGTAAGGATACTCAAGTCCCACGGGGCTGACTGTGCCGCACTGAATCGTAAGCTGCCTCCACTTTAGTGTTAAAGACTCTACAGCAATCCTTAAACAAACCACTGTGCTTTCACAGTTCATATTGTGGGAGGCTTGCCTGTGGTCCAGCCATGGCGTGGCCTTAAGACTCAGCTACTCTGGAAGCTGAGGCAGAGTTATAACTCGTTTTTCTATTTTAAAAAGAAAGACCTGAATTGCGTAAGATTCAACCCTCGTGTCCCTCTCTTCATACCTTTGCCTGAGGCTCCTGACTCTACAATTTAAGCCCAGAAGCACAGAAGTGGCCAAACTTCCTATTTAAAGAACGCAAAAAGGGTTCCAAACTCTCTGAAAGACTAATCCATACTCATTATTAGTCAGATTTCGTCTGTGACTTCCTTGGAGATACACTGACAGACCTTATCCTCCTGCCTTTCTGAGAGTTTGTAACAAATAATACTCTTTTTTTGTGTGTCTTAGTGTGTGGTGCTAGCACGTGTGTCTATTCGCATGTGCTTGTACACAGGTGTGTAGAGGTTGGTGTTGAGCAGAGTCCTCAGTTCTTCACCTTATGCACCGAGGCAGGCTCTCTCACCTGAACCCCAAGCTTGACGACTCAGTTAGTGTCGCTTACCGCTTCCTCCGGAGATTTCCCGTCTCCACTTCCTCAGTACTGAAAGCACAGGTGGGACACCATATCAGCCTACTTTTTGTGAGAGCAGGAGATGCAAACTCTGGCCTCCATACTTACGAGCAAATGCTCTACCCACTGAGCCATCTCCCCAGCCCTGAATATCGCTTGGTGGAACATGGCTGCTCTCTGGGAAGATAATTGAATATCAGTTCCAAACGTTTATTTACTCACGGCCAAGCTTTCAGGAGAATAAAGAATGCACAGTTTATTCATTTATCCATTCTGGTTCTTAAAACGTTAGAATGCAGGCTGTGGTAGCTCAGACCGTTAATCCCAGCGCTCCTGAGGAGGCTGGGGATCTCAGAGTTTGAGGTAAGCCCGGTCTACAGAGTGAGTTCCTGAACAGACAGCTACAGAGCCACTCTGTAGAGAGTTTGGGGTGGGGGTGGTAAAACAAACTTAAACAGTCTCCCATCGCCCCAACCGGGCTCAGGGCAGGTTCTCTCAGGAATGATTCTGGTAAAGGCACCGGCTGGCTCTTCCTTTCATTTCTTCTCACCTTCTTTCCAGAGGAAAAACATTTCCATAATTGACTCCCTAAGCTGCAGGGGCCCAACTCTCTGCTAGGACTTCCAGAGGAAGAGCCCATGCGCTCCCTCTGCTCTTATATCCTCACCCCACAAACTTCCTCTTCTGTCCAATGGGCTGCATCAGTGTCGGGGTGCTCAGTGTCGGGGTGCTCACCTCAGACTTTGAGACATTTGGTGCTTTAATCAAAAGAAAGAAACGGCATCATGGCTATCAGCTTCCATGGAGGGTTTGGTTTTTTTGTATTTTGTTTGTTTGTTTGTTTTTTGGGGGTTTTTTTGAAGTTAATTTGAAACTGACAAACTGCTTGTCAGTTTCTTTCTCTAAATAAAGGGAAGGAAAGGAAACTGGTAGGGACAGGAAGAGGGGACAGGAATGAAACAGTGGACAGGACATGACTGTTCTAAGTTCTGGAAGGGGCGGAAAGAGAAGTTAAATATCACAAAGAGCTTCCTATAATCTGAAGAAGGAAAAAGAACCAAAAATGTCCAGAAAAAAAGAGGTGAAATTCTACCCCACCAAGTCTTGTACACTACACTTAACTTGTAAAGCTGCCCCCTTCATTAAAAGTAATAAAAGATTTAAATGTTCATTCATCCAGTCCCACAATTTACAATGAAGAAAAATAATACTTTAGCCTTCATTGAGAAGAAACTGGAAGCAGGGCCTAGTAGTTGAGGTCAGCAAATCCCAGTTAACCCCAGACGTGATTTCCAAGTCAGAAAATTATGACAAGGGTTGTCCTAATGGGTAAGATGGGGGTAGAGAAGTAAAAGTTCAGGGTTCAGAAGGAGGTCAGGATCTAGCTAGAGCTAGAGCTCAGAATTAAAGCTTGGATTTAAAACAAAATAAAGCAAACAATCGAAAAAGCTTAGTGACGCTGTACTTGCCCAGAATGTGTAAAACTATAGGTTCAGTCCCCAGCACCATTAAGGCAAAGGGTTGGAGTTGAGGGGAAGGCATGGTGTTCTTAGGACGTTCTAGAGAGAAAGGTGCTTCGTTTGCAGGTTTTAAATCCCTGCTTTAAGAAGCTCTTTACACTGGGGAAGCCATCTCCGAAGCAAGGGTGTTTCCAGTGTACATCTGAATGGCCACGCAGTCAGGGTCCTAGCTGCCTTGGACATGGCACACTGGAAGCTGCTTGGGATGCCTTAACATTTTTTTTTTTTTGAGTGGACAAAAGACTAAGGCATTGATGTTTTGTGCTCTGCTCTTTTCGCCTAGGCTTGACCTTGCCGCTCTCTCCCTATCAAACAATGCACGGTGATTACCTGGCATCTGATAAGGACTAATCTTTCAATTCTACTTCATAAAAAGAATTCTGCTTTCAGTTCCCCTTAGATTTTTATTTATTTTTATTTATTTTAGACTTAGATTGCATGCGATTGAAGCTGCACTGCTTTTCTTTTCTTTTTTTCTTTCTTTCTTTTTCTTTTTTTTCTTTCTTTTTTTTTTGTATTGGAAGAGGAAAATCTCGTACCAACTAGTCTTCCTTTTTCTTTAAATACATTTTATTTTCTCTCCTCTGAATCTGTAATACACAAATAGAAATCTTGGTGAATGGATGATTGTTCTATAGGATTAAAAACACATCTATGAGAGATTAAGGGTCATCATTTATGGAGCGCAAAGAAGCAAAAGCAGCTACAGGAAGGATGAAATCCCAGAACTTTCCATCTGTGCGACATTAATGGCATCCAGATGTCTGTGAACCCCCTAGGCAGAGCTTAGCAACCTTCAGGTCCCCACAAACCCCGACTCAAGTTGCACTCAATATTTGGATGAAACATTGAATTTGCTATTGTTCTGGTGTACAAAGGAAGCATTTATCCAAAAGTAAAACAAAGATTTGTTTTACCACATAAAAGGTGATTCTGCCTTGAACTACTCCCAGGTAATACTAAAAAAAGAAAAAGAAAAATCTTGGATGTGTTCTTATTTCTACTTTCTGAGAAAGCAAAAGTAGATTGCTGTAGGACATGCCCGGGATTAATTTCATGAAAAATGAGATCCCATGTGTAGTTTCTAAGGTACAGAACCTTTCTGCTCCTATATATTACAGTCAGCCAAGAAAAATGGCAGCAACTCTTGTAAATTTACTATTAAACATTAGTCACAAAAGGAAAGATAGTCACAAAAATTCAAGGTTGTTGGCCTGAACATAAATATACTTAAAACTTCAAAATGCTAGCAAGTTCCATATATCTATGAAAAGAGCTGTCAGTCCTGCACTGACTCTGCTTTTGGATAATTTAGAAACTCATTGTTGTGCTAATTTCTGTGTGTGGTGGTTTCTGTGTCCTGAACTCAGACAATGTTCTCTTGGTTCCCTGAAGTCCAAGTGATGGATTGAAAAACCATAAAACTGATCAGAAATGGTGTCCATTAAGAAAAAAAATTTCATCTAATGGAAAACTTTAAATATGCAATTTATTCTTTATACGACTTTATAGGTTTTTGACATTATTAATGTTCTTATTCTCCAAATCTAAGGGTCAGAGTCACCATTGGGGTTCATCAGAGAGCACAGCAATCTCCCAGACCAAACCCTCACAGGCTTTATCGGAAGCATAGGTTTCATTTCCAAATCCATGTCTAAAAGGGCAAGTGGCTAAGGCTTTCTCATGTGACCCCAGCCACAGGAATGGTGATTAACTAGAATACTGGTAATCATAAAGGTAGACTTTCCAACTAAGTTGAAGAAATGAGTTCTCTAACCAGACAATTCCTTCACTTATATTAACACATCTGTAATTTTCATACTTTTGAAGACTGCGATTTTAGTCATGGGAAGGAAAAGCTGCCCTGGGACATGGCCCCATGTGGAAAGCACTTGAAGCATTGCCTGGTGTGGGTGTGCAGGGCTGAGTCCAGCTGGCAAGAGAGAGGTAGAAGCAGGAGATGCTCTGAGGCCAGTCAGCCTGCGGTACACACAGAACAACAAAGAAGCCCTGTGTCAACCAAGATAGAAGGCACGGACCAATACCACAAGCACATGCACATATGCACATACATCATACCCAACACAAACTCATGCATCATACATATTCATACACCTGTTCTCAGACATACAAAAGCATGCACATATGTGCGTACATCATATTCACATGACTCAAATGCACACATCGTATATACTCATACACCTGCATTCATACACACAAACACACACACATGTGCATACACATCATACATAATACAAAGGCAAACACCATATAACTCATTCACACACATCAGAAATACAGACAGACAGACAGACAGACAGACACACACACACACAGCACTCACGATTGAAAGTAAAATCTGCAGATGACTGCTAGCTGCTTTATGCTTCTAGAATGTATTGAAAGAAAAAGACTTAGGTGTGAAAAGCACCTAATGCTCTCATCAGAGACTGACTGTACTGTATAAGCCTGTGTTGAGGTCTCCCATGCATGACCCCTAGTACTGACCACTGCAAATGAAGCCAGTCTAAGCCAAGATGTGCACTCAATGGAAAATGTACATCGGCTTTTAAATTTTTAGTATGAAAATACTTCCATCAAACCTTCCTGGTACTTTATGCTGACTGTAAGTCTGAATGGTAATATTTTGTACAGACTCAACCGAGTAAAGTATAATCTAAAATCCCTTGTGATTCCAGCCCCTACTACCAAGTGAGGGACCATGAATGGTAACATGTCTTTACATTTCAGATATCAGTAACACAATTTCCTATAAGAATTTAAAAATCTGATTATCTCTATCTAAGCCTAGGCTATTTCACCTGAAGATTTTTCTCTTTCCTCACAGCTTGTCTCCCTTGACTCCATTGTCTTGTTTATCTTTGTGCATTTTAAATTCATTTAAATCCGACCACTTTTGTGTTGTTAGCAGCAGGATGGCCTGGGTTCTGTCTACCATCCTTCAGCCTTAGCCATGGCTGGAAATAACTCACAAAGGGAAGCCATTAGCTCCCAGGGTAAGATACACTAACAACGAAATTATTTGCTTATTTGCTGAGGTTAGAAATACTTTTTTCCCAGAGTTTTATGGCCGTGGCCATTGTTTTGATTTGGCTTTGAAAGTTTTAAGAAACAGTTTGCTGATCCACTACTATCCTCTCTCTCTCTCTCTCTCTCTCTCTCTCTCTCTCTCTCTCTCTCTCCCTCTCTCTCTCTCTCTCTCTGCAGAATGTGGCTGTGGCCCCTGGTTCAGCTGACAGGGTTGCTAATGGAGACGGGATGCCTGGAGATGAGCAGGCAGAAAACAAGGAAGAAGACATGACTGGTGTTGTGAAGTTTGGATGGGTGAAAGGTGTGCTGGTGAGCAAAGTCCTGTGTTCACACTGAGAGCATGTCCTAGGACCCTGTTCACACTGAGGTCTACCCCCTGGGATCCTGTTCACCCTGAGAGCCATCTCCTACAATCCTGTTCACACTGAGTTCTACCCCTTAGGATCCTGTTCACACTGAGATCCACCCCCTAGGATCCTGTTCACACTGAGATCCACCCCCTAGGATTCTGTTCACACTGAAAGCCACACATGCCCTAAGATTCAGTTCACACTAAGAGTCATGCATGCCCTAGGATCCTGTTCACATTGAGATCCATCCCTTAGGATCCTGTTCATACTGAGGTCCGTCTCCTAGGATCCTTTTCACATTGAGATCCATCCCTTAGGATCCTGTTCATACTGAGGTCCGTCTCCTAGGATCCTGTTCACATTGAGGTCAAACCCCTAGGATCTGATTCACACTGAGATCCACCCCCTAGAATCCTGTTCGCACTGAAAGTCATGCATGCCCTAAGATTCAGTTCACACTAAGAGTCATGCATGCCCTAGGGTCCTGTTCACACTGAGAGCCATCCCCTAGGATCCTGTTCATACTGAGATCCATCCCCTAGGATCCTGTTCACATTGAGATCCATCCCTTAGGATCCTGTTCACACTGAGGTCCACCCCCTAGGATCCTGTTCACACTGAGGTCCATCCCCTAGGATCCTGTTCACACTGAGGTCCACCCCCTAGGATCCTGTTCACACTGAGAGTCATCGCCTAGGTGTCCCACAGGGCCAGCCAGCCCTGGACACCAGGGTTCCTGTGAAGGTTGGGCTTGGTCTGGGATGGCTCTCAACGCTCACTTTCATCCGCAGGTGAGGTGCATGCTGAACATCTGGGGAGTCATGCTCTTCATTCGCCTCTCCTGGATTGTAGGAGAAGCAGGAATTGGTGAGTCATTTCCCCTCCTAAACAATTTTTATGTAAATTGCAAGCTTAATAAACAACTTGGTTTTCCTTCAATGCTGCAGAAGATGAAGGTCAGAGAAGTCATTTACACTTGAGCGCCTTTTTTTGCCCCTGACAATGTCAGGGAGGAGAAGTGGGGGCACTAACTCCTATAAGACTGGAATTTTCCAGTTTCCCCAGTAAGTGAATAGTCAGGTGAATAGTTCTAGCTTTCCGTAGAGTTTCAAGCATATGAGTAAATAAAGTGTATTCATTTCAAGTAACTACGGTCACACGTTGGGACATACGGATATTTGTATTTCATTTGCCTCAGACTATTCTGCTTATAAAGACTGGCAACACTTCACTAAGCGAAAAGGACCAGTGGGAAACTGGTAAAGATATATATACAAATATATATGTGTGGCCTGATCAATAATGTGCTGCGTTATCGAACATTTTACACAGAAAATAACTGTGTTGCTGTCACATACAAGCAGCAAAAAGCAAATTCTCAAAATTTTCCTAACTATAAGCGTAAAACAAGAGTCGAAATGACCCGAGTCATTGTAAATGAAGACTTACAATGTTGGTAACCAAATCTTTTTGTCTGGATAGAAAAAAACGTGGTATTATCCCAGGAGTGATGACTTAATGCTTTTCAATTACATTCCAACGAAAACATTCTGTTGTACAGATTGTTTTTTTATTAAAAACGTAAGGCTTATTTAGAAAAGTTACTTGAATTCACCAAGTTTCCTAATTGACTGTGATGAAAATTAACAGTGTTATGTTGTATATGTGTAAAAACATTTGGATTGAGTTTTGAGGACAGACTCAGGGAATATTGATAGGGAGAAGCCGGAAGCTCAGCCGTGTCTTCATATGCTGCTCAGGAAGACATCTCAATTCGTGTATGAAAAGTACCTGGTGTTATCCACCTCCTTCAGCATGCCCTTTGAACCATCAGCTGACAACTGGAGCAGGAAGGCTCCGCTCTAACAGGGAGCACTGAGCCAGCCTCGTCGGTTGTTTTGTTTTTGTTTTTGTTTTTTTCTCGCTCCATGTTTCTTGTTCAGCAGCTGCTATGTTCCTGACAAAAAGGCTGCTTGCTGGTTTGATGATGCGTAGCAAATGAATGCCTACAGCCGCAGGGTCCAAAATAAGTGTATGCCGTTCCATGGAAAAGCCGCAGCTTAATATTGCCAGGGCTTTGCTCCAGGGCTTCATGCAAAATTAGGTTTTTAAGGGCAGTTTAGTAACTTATTGAGATCATCAAGATGCAGTTCTTTGTGTGGGGGTGTGAGCACAGACAGCCGACGGCAAGAGTAATCCTTTCTAATGTATGTATTCAGCACCCATATGTTTGGGCAGCAATCTGAACTGTAATCAGATCTTACTCTACTCTTCACAGCCAAACCCAGTTTTACATTTATTACCAAGGTATAAAGGATCCTCTCTTTGCTAAGCAATTTGCTTCCGACATTAGCGTATCTAAACGAAATCGTTTCGTTTGTGTAGTCGAATCGTGCATAGAAGTCAGTGGAGTTCGCACTAACCTGATGGTGTGTGTTAGGCTGACTGGAGCTGTTGGTGTTGTTCCTTCTCCTGTTCTTTTAACTTTCAGAACAGATTATAGTGAGTAGCCAAAATATCTTATCAACTCGCATAGTTAAGACCTAAAGCTAACTGGGTTAAGTCAACATTTGGTCCCATTTGTGTTTATGCAGTGCTGGTTTTCTCATGCATTTTGTTGACTTCCCCACTCAGTGTTGCAGCATTCCTTTCTAGTGTTTGGATAGAATTTATATCCTCTTTCAGGTCCTGGATCATTTTTGCCAAACTTTTGAAATCTTCATCTGGCATTTTCCCAATGTCAGCATCTTTGAGTTCAAGAGTTTTGAATAACTCTTCTTGGGAGGGAGCCTTCTTATTGTGCTTCCTACCCTTTAATCTTTGGTACCATTTGATGAGGCAGCTTCTGTCATACACAGACACACACACACACACACACACACACACACACACACACACAATACAGACAACCACACACATACTTTGCCAGGGAAATGTCCAATGGACACTGTGTCCAGCTTACTTCTCTCTATATTGAAGAAGAAAAAACACAAATACAAGTATGTTCTTCTTGCTTTAGGCATAGTTTAGGGACAGAGGAAACGATATATTTTCAAGCCTGTACCTAGGAGATAAAGCAGGTGGAATCTGGTGACAGTAATTACAGCCCACAGGCAGCCATTGTGAGACTCTGAGCCTGGGCTGCCCAATTCCTAAACACATGTGGTAGCCTGAGCTACGAATGCTGTCCAGTTGTTCCTCTCTGCTGGACACCTTGCTGAGGCAGTGTCATCTCCAGTTAACCTAAGCATTACGCAAGGAAGCTGGGTGTGAAATGAGTCTGTGACCCAAAGCAAGTCACTCACACTCTTCAAGTTTTACTTCGCAGCTGACACTCAGGAAAATGACTTAATTCTCCCCCAATCAAGTATGTGAAGATATAGCTAAAATACCTTGCCAAATGGGCAGATACAAGTTGAGATGGACTAACGCTGAGCTACTCATCTTGCTGGCGGGTGAGCAAGAGTTATCCAAGAGTGGAATAGAAGGCTGCAGAAGCCCAGGATTCACTGTCAAAGCTCTGAGCCTAGCAAATGTGGGCGTTTTAAATAGACCTCTCCAGTGCTTCCTGCAGCGGGCCATGCAAGGGCCACGTCTTGAGGAACCAACACACTGAAAACTCTTTCAACCCCGGTCTTTTTGTTCTGTTTATTTAATTGTGAGAGATAGGCAAGCTTCTCACTGGTTTCTGGTAGAAAGTGGTGGTCAAACCACTTACAGACATGTACGCAGCACAGTAGGGCAAGGCAGGGATCGCTCAGGAGACAATGATCGGGAACTAATGGAGTTAGCCTGGGAGTAATGTCATACGATGCAAGCTTGTGGGCCCACACAGTGTCTAGAGTGTGCCAAACATTCATTCTCCAAATACTGAAAAGCAAAATGATGTATAGCAGCTGGGAATAACTTACATTTCGTGGCGCCAGCACCTGAGGCCACTCAAGAGAAGAGAAGTGATGCTTCAGTGTTGCTGGAACCCAAAACACTCAGTATAACTATTTCTCACAACCCTTTCTAAGGGTCTGTGGTAGGGGTGTGGTGAAGTAGGACGGGGTTCTTTATGTGTTCACACACATAAAACAGCACAGAGTAAAACACTCTGAGCAGAGCTGCTAAACTCCCCACAATCGTCTCCTTGGATTCTGCATCAGCTTCTTTGGAGAGGCTGATATGGGGGACAGGGGATAAGTTTCCTTCCGTCCATCTTGGGCTCATGGCCTACAGTCTCATGCATTAGACTGTCAGATTAACTAGAAAACACGTTTATTAATGTATTGTATAAAACATGGGGAGGACTCCATGGCAGGTGGCAATTCAAAGGAGCGGTTAAAACACTTGAATGCCATCTTAACCAAAGGACAATGGAACTGCAGAGAAGAGACCAGACAAAGAGAAGGGACTTTGTCCACCTTTCTAGGGTGGACAAGAGTAGGTAGGAAAATAAGTAGAGAAATTTGCTAGAAGAAAAGAACTGGTCAGGAAGTCTTGCTGGATTCCCATGAAACCTTCTACAGGCTGACAAGGGTTCGCACTTGCCTCTGTGGGTGAGTGTCAGTTCCTCCAGATAATGGAAGCATGAACACATTCACGCATGCATGTCCCCACCTGGGCACAGAGGAAAGCTGAGAGATTTTCTTGTGTCTGCTCTGCCTATGCTCACTGTATAGCTTAAAAAACAAATCCTTACACCATGGTGATATATTCTAGCATGTTATATGCCTGCCTAAACACACACATACACACACACACACACACACACACACACACACACACACACACCTGCTGTTTGTTTCTTGAAACTAAAGATTTTGGATTTTATCATAATCGCTGCCCTTCTGAACCACAGTGTCCTCCAGAGTGGCTTTTTTTTCACCCCGCTGTGTTTGTGCCTTGCATCTCTACCAAAGCTAAACGTGCAGAAGGCTTTTAATAAACATTTATGAGCACGGTGGGTATGCTGACAGAGTAACCCTCGTGAGTATTACCCTTCGTGCGTCATGACAGTGACTTCGCACCTCTCCTCTTCAATTTAACTCTCCTTTGGGTGTCAGAAAATAAGTAAATTCTGACGTCACACAGCAAATAAGTGAACGTAGTTAAATTTGGGTCTGTCTGACTTACCCAGCGACCTAATGAACAGTTTGCTAATGAAGACATTTACCTGAAAAGCTAGTAAAGCCTTCATTTGCACTCACAGCTGGAGGCTGTGTAGAACCTCATCAAAGACCAGGTTCACCTATATTTTGCCCGAATGAAATTGTTCACTGGGGGCAACACAGCTCTGCACCTTCCAGAGATCTTGAATCTCTTAGTACCTGAATGGCGGGTCCGTGGGCAGCTTGCTAAATTCAAATGCAGTCTTTCAACGACTACGTAGGTGTGTTTGCATTTATGTAAATGACCCAATGAGCTGTTCCACCATTTAATCGCACTTATTTCTCCTCTCTCAACTGAGGTCTCGGTGTGATTATCATCGGCTTAGCCGTGACAGTGACAGCCATCACAGGTCTATCCACCTCTGCTATCGCCACAAATGGATATGTCAGAGGAGGTAATTAAAGTTGTAAGCCAGATCTTCACGTGTAAGGTAAAGGCATCGCAAGCTCTAATAGCTCGCCACTGACCTTTCTGGGGTGTTTTCAAAGGTAAAGCAAGTTGGTTCCTTTCCTCCCACCAGGCAAAGGGGCGCAAGACAAATGAAGAAGGATTTAACCTTTGTCAAATCCCTACCTTTCTCGATCAGGTTCCTCTCAAGCAAGAGAGAAGGTCAGATGTCATGTTTCCCCTTTCCCAGCCACGGTATTTTCCCTCCCAGGACACCAACAGAAGTCGGCTTCTCCTTTCCAGGGCTGCACTGTAGACTGAGCTGACCTCAGACGCCACCCTTCATCATAACGAGTGCCTCTTGGACCTGATCTTCATGCCAGGCACAGCAACTCTACCTTTGAACAAAGAAACCCCCCTGGGCCTAAAGCATGGGCCTGAAAAGTTCAATTAGAGGCAGCAGAACTTGCAGGAGTAGGGGGTCCGAGGAAGAAGAGTGAAATGTAATACCTTCTGTCTTTCATTGCTAACAGGTCTTGGAGTCCTTATAATTCTTCTTTCCACCATGGTAACCTCTATCACTGGGTTGTCAACTTCTGCAATAGCAACAAACGGGTTTGTTCGTGGAGGTAAACTCTCTAAGATATCTAATATCCGCGGCACATGCTCTGGGTAGGCAAAAGTTTTCTGTATACTTTCTTACTGATGGGCACAGGAAGTGAGGAGATGTGAATTCGGAGAGCAGCCACGGTGAGTGTAGTTCAAGTCGACCCAGGCCACGGCTAACGAATCCCGGCACATTACAGGTCCTGCTCCAGTGACGTGTGGCGTTCTTGGGGACAGTTCTTATTTTTCCAGGGCAGTCTGGACACTTCTTGCTGGCGTTTATCAGGAATCGACTCCTCAGAGTGGCTACAGTTTTAAAGTGCAGTGCGTTTCAGGTGCCTCCCACATTGTCGTGGAACGGGGACCAGTTAGAACATTTCAGGTTTCTGCAGGGAGACTGACCTTCTATGACCGCCGCATCATGAAGTAACGGTGATTTCTCTACCTACTGGAGCCAAACGCCTCTGTTGGGGGTTTTGCAGGTCTGGGAGTCATCATCATTGGCCTGAGCGTGGTAGTGACAACACTCACAGGTATCTCTATGTCTGCTATTTGCACAAACGGAGTGGTGAGAGGAGGTAAGCCAAGGGACTTACTTGTCATTATCTACTGTGGTTGCATATCCTGTCTAGAGGGGTTTAATAACTAAACGTGGAGATTTCTTGTTGCTAACTGGACTTGGAACAAAACAAAATAAAGCAAACTTAAATAAGAGGGTACAATTCTTAATTAAAAGCGAAAAGACCAGGAGAAAGGGCCCCTTTTATCCATTTCCTGTGAGGAGTCCCACTGGGTTCTCAGTACCTGGGTGAGCCACACTGGTTCCCTCCTAGGCCCCCTTAGCCTGAGTGCTCCCCAATGTCCCATTATATGGTGATTCCCATAGAGCCAACACTCTTGCACCCAGCCTTCAGGTCCTCCCTGAACAGTCCGCTTCCATGAGAACCATCATCATCAACAACAAACAAACAAACAAACAAACAAACAATTACTGTCACGTTTCCAGGCAGGCCTGAGTAGAAAACAAAGTAGGTGAAATCTGTCCCTGCTCTAGTTGCTCTCACCATGCTCATGGGGATGCCACTGATCTTTGCCTTGTCTGTTTCATCCACGCTCCCTCTGCTTAGGGTTTGATGGTGGTGGTGGATGTGTTTTGTTTTGTTTTATTTTGTTTTGTTTTGTTTTGTTTTTCTTTTCTTTTTTTTCGGAGCTGGGGACCGAACCCAGGGCCTTGCACTTGCTAGGCAAGCGCTCTACCACTGGGCTAAATCCCCAACCCCGTGTTTTGGTTTTTATGATTTATTTTTGTCTTTGATTACGTGTGTGGGTGGGTGGTATATATGTGGGGGGATGTTGTGTATATGTGATTTGTGTCTGTGTGTGTGTGTAGTGTGTGTGTTTGTGTGTGTCTGTGGTGTGTATATGTGATGTATGTATATGGTGTGTCTATGTGTGGTGTGTATGTTTCTTTGTGGTGTGTGTGTGTGTGGTATATGTCTGTGGTGTATATGTGATGTGTGTATGTGATATGTCTGTGTGTGGTGTGTATGTTTCTCTGTGGTGTGTGTGTGGTGTGTATGTCTGTGTGTGGTATGTGTTTCTTTGTGTGTTTGTGTATGTTTGTGTGTGTTTGTGTGTGTGTGGTGTGTATGTCTGTGTGTGGTGTGTGTTTCTTTGTGGTGTGTGTTTGTGTGTGTGTGTGTTTGTGTGTGTGTGTGTGTGTGTATGTGTGGTGCTAGAAGAGGCCAGAAGATAGACTAGAGTTATAGATAGCTGTGAGCTACTTAACCTAGGTGCTAAGACCTCAGGTCCTCTGTAAAAACAACACATACCCTAGCCACTGAGCCATCTCTTTCTTGTGGTTTTGGTGTTGTGAGAGAATGTCTTACTCTTCGGGACCAGACTGGCCTTCCATCCATGACAATCTGCTTGCCTTAGCCTTCCAGATTCTTTGATTGCAGACATGAATACCACCTCTGCCCCACCCTTCCCACCACTACCACTTCAGGGCCTTCTAAACATCATCCTATCCACAAGACGCCTTTTCTCTCAACCTATATTTTATTAATTGATTTTAAAAAGGTGTATCTTATTTTATGTAGATGAGTATTATGCCTGAACCCATGTATGTGCACCATGTGTGTGCCTGGTGCCCGAGGTAGTCAGAAGAGGGAACCAGACCCTCTGGAACTGGCATAGCATATAGCTATGAGCCACCACATGGGTGCTGGGAATTGAACCTGGATTCTCTGCAAGAGCAACAAGGGCTTCTAATTGTTAAGTCAACTCTTCAGCCCCTATCTGTCTCAGGTAATGTCCAGACAGTTTGCTGAGTAAAGTTAACTTTTAAAATCTCATGTGGATTTGCTCTACCGGATAATATGTTCCATTCTGAGAACTGCTGTGCACGGGAACACAGTGTTCCTCTGTACATGGTGGCTCTGTTCTGAGTTTGTTGACTCTGCAGACCCCATGACTAACTCCACCTAAGAAGTCACTGTGGTGTTCATGTCCCTCATCCAGCCTGTCTGCCAATTACTTCATCTACCTGTGAGGTGCTACTGTCCGGTTCTCATGTCACAGGACTGGGTGACCACAGACAAAGCTATTCTTTCGTGGTCAAGAAAGAGCAAGCCCCACTCCCCCAGGTTTTCTCTCTATTCCTCATTCTTATTGTGAGAATTCATGTTTCATTAGGGCTAAAACCAGAAAACAAGGGTGGGAAACACACACCCCAAAACCGATGCTCACTTTACTGACTAGCTATCAGAAAAGTTCATGCAACACAACGGAAGTTAGAAGAGAAAAAGATCAATTACCTTGTTCTTTGGGGTCAGGGTTTTATGTAACCCAGCCCAACTTCAAATGTACAGTGGCTGAGGTTACTCTTGCCTACCCAGTCCCCGTACCCATCACCTCCCAAGAGCTGAGGTAACAAGCTGAGCTTGTGCCACAGCCCCAGAATGAAACAAGTTCTGCCATTTTGTTTTCTACCCTGGCCTGTCAGTTTCCAAAAACTTCGAATCTAAATTTTTATTTGTTACTTTAATAATTTGGATACTCTGGTGATTTTTTTTAAAGACAACACATTTGGGTAAAGACTACTGTTATTATTTATAAATTTAAATTAGGATTCTAACTGGTAAGTCTTGATAAGTTGAACTGTATTGGCACATAGTTTGCAGACTATTTACAGAGCTCAAGGCAGAGCTAGCTACAAAGTCCTATGATGACATAGGACTTCTAAAATTACTAGAACTCCATAATACTCCTATTGGGATGACTACAGTTGGAATTTAGAGACTGGAGATCTTGGCGTCCTGCCCCAGCTGACACAAGTGCTCTCTCATCACAGGTGGAGCCTACTACCTGATTTCCCGGAGCTTAGGGCCTGAGTTCGGTGGGTCAATAGGCTTGATTTTTGCTTTCGCCAATGCAGTGGCTGTCGCTATGTATGTGGTGGGGTTCGCGGAGACTGTGGTAGACCTTCTTAAGGTAATTAAAACTTTTCTTTGTACCCACAAACCAAACACACGACCTCATACGATCTGGCTTTGAGTTCAGTTCGTACCCTACCATCTGGGAGATTTAAACCTGTTTCCTATGCAGTTTATTTTCTAAAGTTGAAAGATGAGCTAATATTACTACTGCTTTGTGCATTTCACAAGAGCTCACTCAGTACTGATCGGGTAAAAAGGATGTAGAGTTGTGAAAATACAAAGCTTCAGGTAGAAGGCAGGCCTTCTTTCCTGTAGCCACACCACTGTTGCTCACAAGGTTCCCAAAGGGGAAGAAGGTTTGAACATGAGAACAGCTCAGTGTTCAAAACTAGGCCTTTCTTAGCTAGGAATCCCACCCACCCAGATGCTTTGGGAAGAAGCTCTGTGAACGCATGTAGTGTGGCAACTCCCCACCTTCCTGTCATGCCAATCAAAGTCCGGCTGAGTTCTGATGTTATAAAGAATCTCTATTGGGAAGTTACATGAATAAGTGGGCTCACTGTGTACTTCTTAAGGTTTGCTCTCTTCAAGAGATGCATTACTGAGTCTGTGTGCTTTGTCCTTAAGTGTGAACAACACTTAGTTTCCAATATTCATATTGTAAGCCACTCATTTTTATTCTTCTAACATTCCTCTTGGCACGTAAAAGTAATTAGCTAAAACACAACACCAAGGGTGTGCACACACATTCTTTTACTTAGTGCTGCAGCAGCTCCCAAAGGAATTTCTAACATCTCTAGCCCTTAGCCTAGCCTATCAAAGGCCTACAGCACAGAGAAAATAAAATTAGAACTCTTTTGACTTCTGGAACGTATGAATATTTCATTGTTTTATTATCCTACGTGGCCCCAGGTATTTGTGTACAGTATCTCTTCTCGTTGAATGTTACAAGACAGACTGAATGCAAAGAACTATCTCTAATCATTCGAGTGATTCCCTCCCCCAGGAGAGTGATTCAATGATGGTGGATCCAACCAATGACATCCGAATAATCGGTTCCATCACGGTGGTGATTCTTCTAGGGATCTCAGTAGCTGGGATGGAGTGGGAAGCTAAGGTGAGCATCTCTAAACAACACCATGACAAGTGCTGGCCAGGCCCTGAGTTACTCACAACAATGAAAGGAACACCATACTCACAAAGAACAGCTCATTGTAACGAAGGGTATAAGTCCACGCTAGGTCGCCATCATTAACACTAAGCATCAAGTCTGGTCAGGACTGCCTTGCTTTACCTTGCTTGCCACTGTTGTGGTGACACAGTCAGCAAGACTGATGAACCTTCATGCTCAACCATTGTTCAGAACAGCAGCACCCCACACTGGAGACCCAGGTTTCACCCTCACTTGCTGAGCAGAGAGGAGGGCAATATATCAAGCTTCACCTGTGCAATGAGAATGCCCAGACTCGAATAGTCAGTATCATTGTTGCTTCTAAGTTGTCCCCTTCCCTGTGGTGTCACAGGCTCAAGTGATTCTCCTGGTCATTCTTCTCATTGCTATCGCAAACTTCTTCATTGGAACTGTCATCCCGTCCAACAACGAGAAGAAATCCAGAGGCTTCTTCAACTACCAAGGTAAGTGTGATCAACCAGTCAGTCACCACTCAGTAAATGTGCCTATACCATTCTGCCCACTATTACCTTTCTCACGCCATCCCCAGCCACCAGAATTCCAGTGTGATCAGGAAGGGACCTAGAACTGGGTTCAGGAGACTGTGTTGGGTTGGGTCTTGACTCTTGATCATCAGCTGAACAGGTATCACATTTCCTGTTTGGTTCTTAGATTTTTCCCACTAAATGAATAATGACGACATCCTGAGGAAAGTTTAAAGTAAGTGTGTAAAGCGTTTAAAGTTTAGAAGTGATTTTGATAAGTCAATCTTTTTCAATTGAAGGTGTTGAAGTCTCTTGTAAATCTTTGAATATTGGGTGGTCACTAGAGGGTTAAATAGTAAGAATAGAAGCTACCTGTAGGGAAGGGAAACCTGGAGCTGGAAACAATGGTCAACCACTGAAGAACACTAATGTTAAATCAAGTCCTCTCGTCTTCCTGGGACTTTGTAGCATCCAACCTTGCTGGACATAACCTGCCAAGAACCACTGTCAAGTTTTCAAGCACTCTGGGTTAGGAGACTGGTGAGAATGCTCAGCCTTTCACAGCAGTTCATACACAACCTCTGTAACTCCAGTTCTACAGGATCTAGCGCCCTCTTCTGGCCTCTGGAGGCATCAGGCAGTCACACAGTATACGTACCCACATACAGGGAAGACGCATCCATTAAAAACAAGTTATGGGTGAATTACTTGTGCCTCTCCTTGTGGTCTCCCCCACAGCATATTTGACTTTTTTCTCCCCTTTTCTGCTTCTCCTGCTTTCTTACTTTCTACCCTAGCTTACTCAAGAGCACACAGCTGAGGTGTGCATCATATACATGTACATAAACATATACATACATGTCACATACATATACATCGTCTACATATGCATCATATACATGTACATAAACATATACATACATGTCACATACATGTATATCATTTGCACCTACATCTTCATATCTTCATTTCATACTCAGTTGTCAGTACCTGTGACTCCTTCGCCATTTTTAAAGCCATGTGGTTCTTTTATTTGCTTTTCTCTGCAGTGGTTATTTGATTTCTTCCAGTTTTGCTGTTCTTCCTTTCCTACCCCCGCCCACTTTGCATCTTCCGATGTTTTCAACTTTCTTTCCCCCTTTTTCTCATCTCTCACTCCTTCCTTTCTCCAGTTTCTTCCTCTTTCTCTCCTTTCTGCCTTTCCTCAAGATTGCTTCCTTTTCATCTAGGGGACTTGGTGACAGCCTCCAGGGATGTTGGTTGCCTCACCACGGTCCTGTTCTCTGAGAACTTGGTAGAAGGACTAAGGTCTGGACTCTGGAAGGAAGAGCTGAGAGAGTGGAAGACTAGGAGCCTGACTGCTGTGCAGCCTCCCTCCCACTCTTCCCTACAGTTTGTGGAAGGTCTAGAAAGGCAGGTTGCTTAAAGATACATGGACCTGAGGATGTGGCTATGAGGGGTAGGTAAGTTTGGGCCGTATATTTGTGAGGGAGCTAACATGCTCCTACAAGAATTATGGTGTTTTGGCATATGTACTCATTTTTATGTATTTTAATATAAATTGTTTTCAGACAATGTACTCTGATTATGGTGTTCCCTCCCACAACTCCTCCCTAGTCCTATCGCTCTCCCCACAGACAGAACTTCATGCCTTCTCTTTCTTTCTCTTTTTAGAAAACAGGGAGATAAACAGACAAACAAAAACAAAATAAAAACAAAAAAAATTAGAGACACATACACACTTACACAGAACAAAATCCAGTGGGGCAGTGGTGGCACTCACCTTTAATCCAAGCCTGCAGGAGGCAGAGGCAGGCAGAGACTAACCTGGTCTACAGAGTTCCAAGACAGCCAAGGTTTCACACAGGAACCCAGCCTCAAAACACAACCAAAGGAAAAACATTAAAACACAAAATTGGAAACCCATAATATTCAACAAAAGAAAGCAAGACCAAAAATAAAAAAGTCCAAACAAAGCAATATGAGATAAAAAGTCTTTAAAAAATAATGTTGAGTTTCTTTCATGTTGGCCACTGTTCCACATGGGGATTCTCGTGGGGGTTTGTATGCCCAGTGAGATTCTGCTGGAGGAGACTAATTTTTCCTTCTGCAAGAATTTCTTACCCTTTTCCATTTCTTTTGTACTCAAGAAGACAAACAAGCATGGTTTCTTTTTTTTTTTAGATTTATTTATTATATATAAGTACACAGTAGCTGTCTTCAGACACACCAGAAGAGGGCATCAGATCCCATTACAGATGTTGTGAGCCACCATGAGGTTGCTGGGATTCAAACTCAGGCCTGTGGAAGAGCAGTCAGTGCTCCCAACCGATGAGCCATCTCTCCAGCCCACCAGCATGGTTTCTAATGACTTTTTCAAAGCTCTGTCTAGATGTCTAAGACTTAAATGTGTACCCACAATGATAGATACCTCAGTATTCACGGAAGAATGACCAACAGTTTCAAGTTGACTCTGCTGCAATTCTCAGGATTGATTTCTCCTTAGAAATACAGAAGTCAAGAGCGTAAGATCCTACTATGTGGAAAACCCAACACAGTGATGTTCCACTCACTTCTATTTCAGCATCCATATTTGCGGAAAACTTCGGGCCAAGCTTCACAGAGGGAGAAGGCTTCTTCTCGGTCTTTGCTATCTTTTTCCCAGCTGCCACTGGGATTCTTGCTGGTGCCAACATCTCTGGAGACCTGGAGGTATGTATGCAGTTTCCTCAGCTCTGAGGTCCTGGTGGTGGAAGTGTGGTTCGAGCATGAGAAGCTGTCCAATTAAATATGACTTAGAACATGACAGGTCCCAGAGACTCCAGAGTGAAGGTTTCTACATGACTTCCTGGTTATTTTTTACATTTTGATTTGTTTATTAAAAATAGAACTACTTTTCTCCTTTTCTTTTTTATTTGAAATAGATTTTTTTCATATGATACATTCTGATTACAGCTTCTCCTCTGCCTACTTCTCCCAATTCCTTCCCACCCCTTCTCCCATTCAGATTTACTCTCTTTCCATCTCTTTTTAGAAGACAATAGGCAATGAGGGATAACAACAAAGTGAAATAAGGTAAAACGAAAACAAACATAGAACAGAATAACCAACCAAACACACACACACACACACACACACACACACACACACACACACACAAAAAAACTCATATAGACACAAAGATATACATGTTCACAGACACAAGAATCCCATGAAAACACAAAACTGGAAGCCATAATATAAACATAAAGGGTTTGTAAGGCAAAAGCAAACAAATAAGACTCCTGACCTAACATCAGAAGACAAAGAACCCGAAGACACCGCCGAGACGGTTTTGGGTCGTCCATCTATGCTGCTCATTAGGCCTATCCTTGAGAGCGGTTTGTTTCCCCAGTGAGACCCCCTTGGAAAAAAACTAATTTCTCATTTGCAAGTGGCTATCAATGGGACTGCTTCTGGGTTAGGAAGGGGGGCATGCGTGCACTTTTCCTTTCAGCTCTACGACCCCATCTAGTACAGACTGGTGTAAGCCCTGTGCATTCATAGGCAGCACCAGGTTTTATATTCCATTGCTCACCCTAAACCAGAGGATCTGAACCTGGGGGTCATGACCCCTTTGGGGGCTGCACATCAGCTATTTACGTTATGATTCATAACAGTAGCAAAATCTCACTTACGACGTAACAATTAGTAACTTTATGGCTGTGGGTTCACCACAACATCAAAGAAGCGTATTAAAGGGCCACAGCATCGGGAAAGTGGAAGCCACTGACAGTCCCCAAAGACGGTCCACTTTGCCCTTTGCTAGATGATTTCTTTCGCCCTTGCCTTAGGGAGCGGAGTTTAACATTTTGAAAACACAGAAACAGCTCCCAGCTCTCTGATCGTCATTCAGTGTATTCTCTCCCCTTCGTGTTCTTCCCACAGGATCCCCAGGACGCCATCCCCAGAGGGACCATGCTAGCCATTTTCATCACCACCGTCGCCTACATAGGCGTGGCTATTTGCGTAGGTGAGAGGAACATCTCTGCTGTCAGAACTGCAAGGAGCCAGTGGTTCTTTGTGTCTGATGGATTTCAGAGGAACCTAAGTAAGGAGAAAGTTTGTTTTTTGAAGGCACCAGCTTTACTTCTTTTCTTAGTACTGAAGGGTTTGTATCTGGGGGAGGGGGAGATGCAATTAGAATGCAGCCTTGTCACCCTTGACGATAGTACTGAGAAAGCTATCACCCCCAACGCTCAGTTCTCTTGCCTTGTGAAGTGAGTGAGAAACCAGGGCAGAGCAAAGTAGGAAAAAAAAAAAAAAAAAAGATCGAACAAAACCCAAACTCAAACATGGCAAAGGAAGTCATGAGCGATGGAGAATTCACAACAATATCGCCAACTTGGAAGTGTCGATGACACCAACTGCCAGGAACTCAGAGCAGCCCCAGCTGTTAGCAGTGTGGGAGCCAGCTCTATGCTCCTGTGTGCAGAGCGTGCACACATGCCTTCTCCTTCTGCTCACGGGCAAGCTTTGTTTCACCTGCTGCCTGAAGCCACGCCTCCTCTGAGGGCCAGGGCATGCTTATGCTGTAGAGGGAAGGAATTTGTTTTCCAACAGGCAGAGAAGAAACCCTCTTCAGTGCATGGGGAGGAATGCGGGCCCAGGTTAGACAACTATGGAAGTCTGGTGGCCATCTGACCAAAGAGTAAACTCCAGTAGTCCTCTGTTTAGTATAAGAAAAATTGGGAGAGTCTGTGTAACTTAAATAGGTTTCTGAAGAAAAAAACAGAAACTGAAAAGCAGAAAGCTTAAATGGCCTCCTATCTTGCTGCATCTTTTGTGAGGAACCTGGTGAGGTGACTCACTGCCCTGTAGCATTCAGAGCTGAGCTACACAGGAAGACATTTTCAGATTCAATGCCTTAGGACATCAACAACTAAAGAATAACACTGAGGCCGCCTGAGGGTAAGTCTTCCAAATGTGGTTTTAGGCAAGCGTGCGTATGCTTAAGGAATAGAAGAGTTGAGGGAATGAGTGGCTACAGAGCTCATCTGAGAGGCTCTTTGAGTTTCAGGTAGCAATTTGTATGTCTGTACTTTGCCAGGCCATGAAGACCTGTCAGAGAATCAATGCTAACAGTGGCTCATGGCCTGGTGTCTGAGGACTTGGGACAGATCTATTATGCAGGTCACAGAATACGTGGTTCCAAAAAGATGGTTGGACATAAAGTGACCAGTACAAAGAGGCAAAATCTAGGTGGATAATTTTTCTTAACAATCAGCAGAAGTTCAACATGTACAGAGAGGGTAGTAGGCCACCTTTCAAGCCTGTGATAAAATGTATCGGGAGTTCCATGATTGACAGAAGAATATATGTAATTCTCATCCCCTAAACTATCTTTTAAATAATTCCTTTTCTATCCAACCATCCATCCATCCATCCATCTATCCATCCATCCACCTACCTATATATCTACCTATCTATCATCTATCTGTGATATATGTGCGTCCACATGTTTGTTTGTTTGCATGTGTGTTTGTGAGTGTAGAGGCATGCATACCAGGAAATTCACGAAGATCAAAGGACTCAGGTAGGTCCTGGCCTTCGCCCTGGATCAAAGCAGGGTCTCTGTTGCCTACTGCTGTGCACACCAGTCTAGGTGACCTGCTGTCTTGCAGAGAATCACTCGCCCCCCCTTCCCATCCCAGCACAGGAGCTCTGTGACACGTACCATGCTCAGCTTTACATGGGTCCTAAGGGTTCAGATCAAGGTGCTCATGTATGTGCGGTGAGCACTTTACTGACTGAACCATGTCTCTAGTGCCTGTTCTAATGAAAAGGCTTACCTAGGATTAGAACCAGCGACCTCTCGCACCATAAGCAAGAAAAGCATACCCTCAGACCAATGAGTCACCTTGGGAGCTCCATGCCAGTGGAGTGAAAAAGCAAAATGAACGTCTTTATTAGTTGGCATTTGGCTTACAAAGAACCTATCGTTTATATAGTTTTTTTTAAAAATCCTTATATATAGTTTACATGTATATCCATATACTTCAATAACTATCAAATACATAATGGCAGAGATTACAGTTAGAAAAACTCACAGGGATAGTAAAGATTTGAAATATACATTGAGTCTCTTCTTTGCTTCATTTCTTTGCTATCTTATTCATATACATTACTGCATTTCTTATTCATATACATTACTGCATTTCTTATTCATATACATTACTGCATTTCTCACCCAGGCCCCATGGCACTTTCTCTACCCCCTCCTCCTCCATTTGCTACACTCCCTCCCCCTCTACTTTCCCATCATGTATATGTGCATGTGTAGGCATATGTCTATGTCTACATCTACATATATGTGTAGGTATGCAAAACACACAGATTCAGATCTAGATTCTCATCTGAAAGAAAACTTGCAATCTCCATCTCGCCAAGTCTGTCTTATTTTGCTTAGCGCATGATGTTTTCTAGTTCCAGCCATATTCTGCCAAGCAACATAATTTTCTTCTTCTTAGGAACACTTGTTGCTCATGAGAAGGACCCAGGTTCAGTTCCCAGAACCTGCATGGTGACTCCCAACCCTCCAGGACTCCATTTTTTTAGGGACTCCAGTGCCTTCTTCTGACCTCTGCAGGGACCAGGCACATACATGGCACACATAAATACATTCGGGCAAAGCATATATACACATAAAAAGAATAAGCAAATCTAAAAAAAAAAAATGCTTTGTTTTTTGATACAATTCTGTTTCTGAGAATCAACCCTGGAGAAACAATTCTAAGAGTTAGAAGGAAAAGTTGATGCATAAAGATACTCATCAGGCAATGCTTATGGTATAAAATGATGGAAGCATTCGAATGTGTGAAATTAATGAAATAGAAAGAAGTCAGATTGTCTCATCATTAATATTAATGGTTACTTAGGGAATATTAATATTTTATCCCAAACATTGCCTTATTAGTTATTTTGTTCGGTTCACCTACAAAGAGCTGGAGGCCATTACAGCACCGCTCCACAGTAGCAAGCCCAGCAGAGCCGCATCTGCGCAGTTAGGCCTGGTGACTGCTGGGTAACGGGACTCAGAAACCACTTCCAAAAGCTCGATGAAGAACAGGCAGCTCCCCCCACCACACCCACACCCACACCCACCCACCACACACACACACACACACACACACACACACACACACACACACACATACACACACACACACACACCCCGGACAAGCCCAAAGCCCTCATTAGCTTGAGTCCCGTACAGCGATGCGTCGGTGTTCAGCTCTTTTCCTCCCGTGTATCGATGCTTCCGTGTTCAGCTCTTTTTCTTTCCTCACTTCATGGATTCCCAACGCTCACTACACAGTCCTGTTTGGGATAAAGTCTAATATTTTGTATTCTATCTTTTACACCAGTGTTCACCTAGGCAGACACCATTCAACCATCTTACCAGGAGATACTATCTTGATTATTAAAGCAATTGAATTACTTAGACATGACTTGAACGAGGAGGACGCCAAAAGACATGCCAACATGGATGGGGGTGGAAAATCTCAAGGCCTCAACCCTACACAAGGAACTCTAGGGAGCTAAGAAACGCTGAGACCAGAAGAAACGGTCCTCCCCAGGGAAGAGCACGCTAATTGGTGGCCCGATATCAAATGGTCAGCCCTGAAAACATAGACAAGTGACAGTATACAGACACAGCATGTTGTGTTTGTGTGCTAGAAATGCGTGCGTGAGCACAGCCACGTACACGGACACACTCAAGTATGTGACAACAATTTAAAAAAAATAAAGAGGCTATGAATTTAAAAGCACAAGGCAGGTGAGAGGGTTTAAAGGGAGGGAAGAGAAAGCAGAAATGATGTAATTACATTATAATCTCAAAAAAAAAGGTTCTTAAAATTGCATCTAAAGTAGAATTATAACTGTTTCTAAAAAGTGTGCAATTAGTTGAAAATAAGGCTGCAATTTCTTAGTTATGAGATTTTTTTTCCCCCTTGATTGCCTCTCGGGTAAGAATTATTATTAAAAATCGTGCGGCCAGTAGAACTAAGGTGTATATGAGCTGTGTACGTGTTATGCCAAAGCACTGCACATGTTAGAAATGAGAAAATATGAGAGAACCTTTGCACAAGCCTCTGACGAGGTAGCCTCGGGAACAAGGGCCACACAAGGCAGCAGGAGCAGCAGCTGTAAAGCCAGGGTCTTCTGCATGGGTCTCACCCAGGCCCTCTGCTTACAGGGTACAGCTCTATAGCTTAGTGTTTTTGTGGGACTCCTAGCCGTGGGAGCAGGGGCTGTTTCTGATGCTTTGGCCTCTTTGGGGACCCTTGTCCTCTTACTGGGTTGCTTTGTCTAGCATCCAAAATGAGGGAGGCACCAAGTCTTATGTCTTGATATGTCATGTTTGGTTGATATCCTGGGGGGGTCTGCCTTTTTCTGAAAGGAAACAAAAGAGGAGGAATGGAGAGGAATGGAGGAGGTACTGGGAGGAAAAGATGGGGAAGGAGAGAGAAACTGCAGTCAGCATATAATATATGAGAGAATAAATTAATTTAAAAAAAAAAACATGCTGTGCACAGAACTCAGAAGCTGGGGGCTCTAACAACCATGTCCCAAAAAGGATTGACTGTATGCACAGGCTTAGAATACATATGTTCAGACTCTGTGCCAACTTAGCGTATTTTCGGAACAAAACCCTAAGAGAGCAGGACTCTGTCAAAGGGATGACAAAATGACAAGATGACTTGGGGCTCAGGGACTCAGCTCAGTGCTACAGTGTTTGCCTAACAAGTGCAAAGCCCTTGCTTCTGTCCCCAGCACTGAAAAGGAGCATGGGCATGGGGCGGAGGATGACAGACAATCCTTGTTTCTTCAGCTGCCTGTGTGGTCCGGGACGCCACTGGGAGCATGAACGACACTGTCATTTCTGGGATGAATTGCAATGGGTCGGCAGCCTGTGGACTGGGCTACGACTTCTCAAGATGTCAGCATGAGCCATGCCAGTATGGGTTGATGAACAATTTTCAGGTATGAATTTGAGAGAGAGAGAGAGAGAGAGAGAGAGAGAGAGAGAGAGAGAGAGAGAAGTTATCGCTGTTGTCTGCACTTTGAGAATATCAAGTCTAGTGAAGCTATTGGATCTGCAATTGATTAAATACTGATTTGAATTAAGCAAGGAGCCGGTGGCGTGGGAGGGAAAGAAGCCATGCAGGTGTTATGCAGTGGGAATCTGCCCTTCACAGGCGCTATTGCAGGGAGACAATAGACAGTGTGACTTAAGTCACTCGGACAGGGGCGCCATGTTGTTTTCTAGCTTCCAGTCAACTGTGTGAGAAACCATACTGGACAGGAGAGGCACAGGCTATCGAGAACTTGGAGTGCACTTTGTGTGCAGGCTTTAGAGTAGAAAAATCTAAGGCAAGAGACAGAGCCAGGAGCAATCGTGAGGGAGAAATTTGAAGGGAAATGAAGGCGGAGTAACATGGAAAAGTAGGGGACAGTGCTTACTAATTGTCCTACGTGCTTGATAAGGAGAGAAAGAAGTAAATGGGCCAAGAAGTCCTTATCCATCTCATTTAACAGCCGACGGGGCATTGGCTCAGCTGAAACCATTAATCCAAAGTATGACTCGGGCTGACAGGCTCATCCCAAACGTACAATCTGCTCCCAGGGTCATATCAATGCTGGTATCCTTCTCATTGTTATTCTGAGGCAAATAATGTTTCAATTATGCAAAAAAAAATAAAGTTATGTTTAAAGGGCAGTAGGAAAGCAAAGGTTTGGAAACACTTTGGTAGGAGAAAAGCCAATACCTTAAAAAAGTCAGAAGGGAGCCAAGCCCTCCTTGCACCTTGTCAACCCCACACTCTTTGGGGTAGAACTGCCTCCCACCAGAGCTACAGAGAACGCAGGGGCAGGTGCTATGAAAACCCTTGGGGGAAAAGAGACAAAACTTCCTTCTTTAATCTTTCCAGTGTTTTCTAAATATTTTGTGAGGGGTAGCTAGTGCTTGGTAAATAACAGAAAGAGGTCGTTTCACCTTGAAAAGAGAAGAGTTACAAATTCAAGGGTGAAGCAGGTTGGGAAGCATTAGTCCATGAGAGTGGGGAATCACAGGAAAAGGAGAGGGAAGAAATTGTGTTGAAGAAGAGTTAACTCTTCAAACCTCTGTTGGGTAAGCTGCCTAATCCGAACCACTCTCTTCTCCAGGTCATGAGCATGGTGTCCGGGTTCGGCCCCCTCATCACCGCAGGGATCTTTTCGGCAACACTGTCTTCGGCCCTGGCCTCCCTCGTCAGTGCACCCAAAGTATTCCAGGTAATCCAGCCGTGAAGGCGTGTGCCATCTTCCCTGCCTCTGAAACCAGCTGAAATAGTGGTTCCCACCAGCCATCACTTTCCATCATTCTCTGCAGCCGTTAATGTTTGCATCTAGCTCAAATGCTGTGCCCGCCACAGGGTCAAGATGGATTCCCATAATATAAAGAATGATGAGCCGCGGTGCTAACGTGCGCCTCGAATTGTGCGTCGCTTAATCTTTCCCAAATCATCTTTTCGGAATCACCTAGAGAAAACGAGTGCGCACAAATAAATGACAAATGTCTTCTCTTTTTTTCCCATTAGGCTCTGTGCAAGGACAACATCTTCAAAGGACTGCAGTTCTTCGCAAAGGGCTATGGGAAAAACAACGAGCCCCTGAGAGGGTACTTCCTCACTTTTGTGATAGCCATGGCATTCATTCTCATCGGTGTGTAGCTTTCTTGTATTACAGGAAGCCAAAGATTCTTCCGATTACTCGGGCTTTTGCTCTACATTTGAGAAATTAGCAGGTTGATGCTTAAGACTCCGTCTGGGAATGCTAGTGTTTGTCTTAAAGGAACGTGAGAAAGTTTAGCGAAGAGAACCTTTGAGGAACTGAGGGAGGATCTACCCTTCTGTCTGTTCTTTGAACCTGAATATTAGAGGCCCATCCAGCCAAATACAACTGGACCCTTCCTCCAAGTCAATATGCTCTAAATATGACAGATCCTGCTCTGTGCACTAGTCGAATAGCTAGCAGAATTGTGTCTTCCGGTGTTTCCTCAAGTGTAGCTCTTTGACCAGCCTCTCAGAATCACTAAAGTGTCTCTGAAAGTCCAGATTTTGCTGAGTTAGAAACTGCATTTTACAATTCCTCAAGTCCCCTCTAGACTGAGACTTTTGAAAATCATTTACCTGAACTGTGATTTGGTTTTCTCTCCCAAGCAATCTAGAAGTAGCCACATGGTCTTGAAGAGGCGTATTTGCCAGCTATACAATCCTTGCTCTCCCTTAAGACCAAAACTAAGGGTTCTTCAATGTGAAACTCTAGGAGCAAATACAACTTATTTGGTTTATACAATGTCTATGAAGTTGGAAAGGGACTATATATAACTCCAATTAAATTTGTTATGTTTTTAAGAAATTAAATGAAAATAGTTTACATAAACAGAGTCCGGTAATATAACAATTGCGATTTCCAACTGTTGCCCTTTGCTGCATTTAAATGTTTTATTGCGTTTGTGTGTGAGTGCCTGAGTGTGTTGTGTGTGTGTGCATGTGATTTGGCTGAGCAATCCGTTACCTACTGGGCCATCTTACCAGCCCCCTTCTTCTGCATTTAAATGGTCACAGAATCCACTTTAAAAATGTATACATTAAATTATCTCCATTAAAACCATGGAGAAGCACATGGATTTCCATCCTACAGAACCTGTTGACTGTTTACATAGCAGACAACGGATACAGGATCTGGTGCGTGGGAAATTGCTGTAGAGCTCTTTATGTGCATAGCTCTTGTACAGACAGAGGTTTGGACTGTCCATTTTCTAACTGGCAGGTTTTCTTGAGTCTCATTCCATGAAAACCTTGGCTGAAGTACCTATTAGCCTCAGAGGGGGCGAAAAAAAACCTAACTTCTTAAACTTTGACAGATGCGAGCGAGCTAGGATTTCAATTTCCAGAACGTGAGCTTCCGGGCCTTAGCATGCCCGGCCCCTGTTTCGCTGCTCAGATGTGCGCATGCGCTGTCTGAGCAAGCGCTATTCTTCTCTTGCAGCGGAGCTGAACGTCATTGCACCTATCATATCCAACTTCTTCCTGGCCTCATATGCGCTTATTAATTTCTCCTGCTTCCATGCCTCGTATGCCAAATCGCCAGGTAAGCCGGAATGAAAACATTAACCTAAGCGAGCAGTTAGCATGTCTCGATAAATGAAAGAAGTCCGTGAGAAGTGTTCAATCTGTGTTTTTATGTTTTCTTATATCTTTGTAGGCAGCGTAATCCACTTTATTTTGGTGAGTTGGGGGATGACTTCCGAAATAGAAAAGGAATCATATGAGCAATGGCCTTTTTGACCAACCGTAAAGTCAATTTTCTCCTGTGGCAATAAATTATTCATTGCAAGAGAAACCACATTTATTTCAGCAGTAGAAAAACACCACTATTTATTTCCAGGGCAAAAGTGACCACAGGAGTGGAATAAATGTATATATTTGAGGCCTCCTCACTATCAATTTGTTTCCTGCCCATGGTGCAGAAGAGAAGGATGAGCAGTTCCCATAATTACCTGCTGAACGTGGGCAATGCAGATCTACTGCCGAGCCACACCAGAGGCGTCAGTACACAACTGGGCTGTGGCCTCAAATCATTTAAATTCCACACCAGAGAGCTGCCCGCTAGTTCATCACCCTTCATCTCCCGTCTACTCCCACTGTCCTTCTGACCCCTACAGAAAGTCACCTGGGGATCATCTGACTCTCGGAAAGTCTTCACTAGGAAGACTTTCGTCCAAGATACTAAATAACTATTCTTTACAGTTTGCCCCCCTCCTCAGCCTTGAGGACATTGTTGTTAGCAAAGAGGCCGAGGAGCCTGTGTCCACACAAGGCCACTGGGTCACAGAAAATAACCGAAGATAATTAGTTTTGTGTGGTTTGTCTTTAAACACAAATCTACAATCCCACGTCAGTTATCAGAAGTGTGGAAAGGAATAATGGGAAAGAGAAAAAAAAAGAAGAAAAATATTTTTTAAAGAAGTACGCAGGAAGACACATGTGTGTCTACTCAAACCCCAAAATGACTCTCAAAACCCCTCCCCCTCCCCCACCCACCTGACCTCCATCCTCTGCCTCTGAAAAGGAAGCAGAACTAAGAGCTCGGCGGGCTCTTCTAATGGCGTTCCTGGAGTGCTGTTTCCACCTTGTGGTCATTGAGGGAACTGCTCCTCTAGACAGACTCCAGATTTTAAGTAGCATTAACTCACTGACCAAACGTGTGCACAAATCAGGTTTCCCACCCCGACTGAGTTGTTTCCTAGGCTCTTTCACTTAATAAAACACAGAAATCTGTGTGTATAGGCACTGTGGCAGACACTTTAAAATATAATGCTGCTCATATTAATGTGTTGTGCTCAGAGGGCCACAGTAGCACGATGTCTCCTCTTCTGTAAGATTATTGCTTCTGACGGAGCAAACATTGTCTTCTTAGGATAATAGTAAGGAAGGCTGCCTCTACGGCTCTGCAAATGGAGCATAGCTCACTGTTATAACAGCTCTTGGGAAGACAGGACGCCACTTTTTCCAGCGTACCCTCTCCCTTTAGGTTCCTGATGGTGTTGGCTCTAGACCCTTGAGGTTTGGTCGTTTGGGAGGACAATCAGGACTCGCAGGAAGCACAGCGGGTCTGCTTTACAGATGCTTTACCTGTCCCAGAGTTCCCTGCTTCATCTTTGGTACAATAACCGCCTTTGTAGACCAGGGATCCAAGATCATAAACAACAACAACAACAACAACAACAACAACAAAACAGTCAAGAGCTAGGACACAGACCCTAAAACCTACAGTTTTTACACCAGAGGAAGACGTGTTATCTGCACTTTTACAATACACAGTAGTACAGTAGCTTGATGTGTATAATTTCTTTCTATATTATGTTTCCTCTCAGGATGGAGGCCGGCATATGGGATTTACAACATGTGGGTATCTCTCTTCGGAGCCATTTTGTGCTGTGCAGTCATGTTTGTCATCAACTGGTGGGCGGCTGTCATCACCTATGTCATTGAGCTCTTCCTCTATATCTATGTGACTTATAAGAAGCCAGGTAAGAGAGAAAAGGCCACCTGGGATGGGCTTCCATGGTTCTCTCTATCCATCCACTGGATGCGTATCATGTGGCTCCCACGTGCTTACATGTAGCGAGTGCAGGGCAGCTCATCACAATGCTATATACCTTAAGGGCAATGATAATTAACACCACAGAACCTTGCACTTACTCAGTCCTCACAGTGATGCTGCACCATTGGTGATAGGAAGCCTATTTCAGAGAGGAAAAAACTGGAGTTCAAAGTATCCAAATTAAGAGTCAGCATGTGATAGAGCTGAACCCAGACCTCACAAGTGTTCCCTTCTACCACCGTCCTCTAACGTCCCGATGAAATAAGACCCTGTCCTCAAGGAGTTCTCAGACCCAGAGACACTATAGACTGTAGCACAGCACAGTGTATCACGAGAGCAGTGTAAACACGCTGCTGAGAAAAGGGCAAGGCCTGAGCGAGCGTGGAGTTGCTCAGAATTCATTCTTGGTTCCTGGCTCCTGTTCACAGAGCCAACCTCTCTGCTTGAGTTTAGTAAATATGGGTTGAGTGAACAAAGTAAGTTCTGAAGTGAATCGAGCCACGTAGAGGTGGTTAACGCCAGGGCCAGAGAACGAGGTTCCAGGGAGAAGAGCGGGGGTGGATTGAAGATGCATGCATGGCCTTCACATAGATAGAGCTCTCGAAGACCAAGGAAAAGGGCCATGAGTTGTCCTGGAAAGATAGCCAACCAACCAAACAGTAAGAAAGAATCTGGATACTGTGGACCCTGAGGCCTGAACTGCAGCTCTTAGCTTCGGGACCCAGGAGGAAGGAGACTATAGCTAGAAATGTCCAGGAACCAGAATTCGGCGTCCAGAAACCCAGGTCCACCCTTGTGTCCCTGACACTACTCTACCAGCCAGGCAGAGGTGATAACACCTTAGAGGGACTCTACTGTTGCTTCTCATTATCGCTGTGCTTATTGTTAACTACAGGCACAATTCACAGCTGGGAAAACCCCACCCCATTCTGATGTGCAGCCGTAAGTTTTAGCAAACTTACGCAGTCCTGTAACCATCACAATCAAAGTGTAGGATTTCTCCAATAGTCTCCTCAGACACCTGTGTGCCTAGGCTAGATCTGGATCTACACCTACACCTACACCTACATCTGGATCCACTTCAGTTGCCCAATTTGCATGTTCCCAGTGACTGACAACACTGAGAATCTTACTTGCCATTCATATACCTTGCTAAGCAGCTGCTTAAAACTATGCCTAGCTTCTTGTTGTTGCTGCTGCTGCTGCTGCTGCTGCTGCTGTTTTTGTTGCTGTTGCTTTCTAACTCAGTGGTGAGCTTCCTAGTGTACCCTGGGTCCTCGCACAGTGTGTACTTTCTATTTTCCCCAGGCCTGTGACTTCTATCTTCGTTTCCCTGATTGTTTTTTTAATACAAGTTCTTAACTTTTATCAAAACTAATTGATCTTTCTTTTTTCTATCTTTTTCATTTGTTGTATGTGTGTGTGTGTGTGTGTGTGTGTGTGTGTGTGTGTGTGAGAGAGAGAGAGAGAGAGAGAGAGAGAGAGAGAGAGAGAGAGAGAGAGAGATCTGAGGCATTTTTCCCTCAACCCAAGACTGCAAACATTTAGAACTTCTGGTGCTTTGGTAATTGATTAAGATCTATCATCTAGGGGCTTGGGGATTTAGCTCAGTGGTAGAGCACTTGCCTAACAAGCTCAAGGCCCTGGGTTCAGTCCTCAGCTCCGAAACAAAAACAAAAACAAAACAAAACAAAAAAAAGATCTATCATCTACCATGTGGACCAGTGTAAGGTGTCTGAGTGAAGTTTGTTCTTTTACATATGAATATTGAATTGACTAATGGGTTTTAGCCCCAAAACAGTGTCAGGCCAGCAATTTAGTTCAATAGGTGAAATAAATTATGCCACATAAGCTTGATGACTTGAGTTCAATCTTTTGAGCCTATTTTAGAAGGAGAAAACCCATTCCTAAATCTTGTCCTCTCACCCTTCCCCCAGGCATGTGCTGTGGCATGCATGTCCTGTGACAAGCGTGTAACATGCATGTGCTGTTACATGTGTGTGCTGTGGCATGCGTGTGCTGTGACATGCATATGTTGTGGCATGTCTGTGCTGTGATATGTGTGCCCACTCAGACTCACGCACAACAATAATAAAATAAAACAATGGATGTCCTAAAGCATGCCTGTCTGGCACATAATGGACACTTCATATCACTCTGTCCAATCCAGAGGGAGCACTCGCTGTCCTCACCCTGCAGAGCAAGCACTGAAAGACGTCATCGAAGTCCGTCTGTCAGCTCATCTCTGGCAGTTCTTACCATAAAACCTAAAGAGTCCATTTAATTTTTTAAACGTCTTGTTTTTGAGTCAGGGTAGAGTGCTGAGCTCCCTCTTTTGAAGGTTGGTTCCTGGCAGGCTAGACTAAGACGCTTCCCAAGGAGCCTAAACTCTCCTCATGACCCCCACAAGTAAGAATTCCCAAGCTGGTCAGCTCTGACACTAAAAATATAAATATACTTCTGTGTGCGCACTACTCCTGCATACAGAAATTCCTCTTTTGTTTTCAATTTAGGAATTTGTGAAGGCCTTGAACTCTCTGCCTACCTGGTCATCATCGCGTGGCCTTTCTTACTAAGCAAGGTTTCTGGGGCTTCAGGTTTACAGTGTGACCCTGGCTGGAAGGACGCCTCGCGCCTAAAGATTCACACGGGTGTCCATGGGAGTGTAGGAGTCACATGAGCGCTTGTGGGAGGAAACAACGTTCTTTCCAGCAAACACTGTGCTGTATTTAATCTAACTTGGATTCTCAGCACTGCTTACATAGGCAAGAAAATTTGCAGGAGAGAATGGCTTATTAAAAATTATTCAGCGCATACAGAAAATAAGGTCAATTTGGGGGAGTACCATTTCCTCCTTTGTCCGCAGATGTGAACTGGGGCTCCTCCACACAGGCTCTGTCCTACGTGAGTGCTTTAGACAATGCTCTGGAATTAACCACAGTGGAAGACCATGTGAAAAACTTCAGGTAAACCGGCTTTTGGGGTCCCATGGTGTTCCACGTCACAAGTGGGTTTCCTTTTGAGGAATCACATACATCAGAGAACCTGCAAGTTCTGTGGGCACATTTCAAACGTGCAAAGTCACGTTGCACAACCGCAGAAGGCCTGCTCTCTTGGTTATAACCCACACTGTTACCTAGAACGGAAATGAACGTGCTTTTCCTTCTGTTCTGAGCTCTGCACACTGGGAGCCGCAGCTCCGCACGTTGCTGTGTGCTTTTCCAGGACTAGAGACAGAAAGGCCTGAAGTATGTGACTCCAGGGGGGCATCCCCCAGGCCTCTGTGCATCTTAATTATTGGCTATCACCTGCCAATCTGAGGCTTCATGATTTAACGAATTCCCCGAAGAGAAGTCATAATCTTAGATCTTCATTAGTTATATATTATTATGGATGGCGCCTCACAACACGGGCTAGCAAGGAAGAAAATGAAAATATTGATGAGAGAGGGAGATTTGGGATGACCTATTGGCCACAAAAGGAAGACAGGGGAACCCAAGACTATCCTGTTCCTACTTCATACTTTTGCTGTGATTAATGAAATGAAAAAATACTAGGATGACAAGATGTAGAGTCAAGATAACTCAAGGATTTTGGTGGGAAATTCAAGATATAATTAAGGAAGGAGCGTTCCAGTTCTCCGGGATTTCTATGCCTCTTATTTCCTTCGAGGGGTTCTGGGCTCACATGCTTTCTGCGCTGGCCAATTCTTGTGTCTTCTTTGCTTTCAGACCCCAGTGCATTGTCTTAACAGGAGGACCCATGACAAGACCTGCTCTCCTGGATATAACCCATGCTTTTACGAAGAATAGTGGCCTCTGTATCTGCTGCGAAGTTTTCGTGGTAAGAGTCACTTCATCCAAAAGGAGTGCCTTGTCCTTTCTTCCTGTGGATATAGCAACAGGAAAGAGGAGAGGTAGCTTGGACAAGAGCTCACCTCCTTGATTCAGGACTGGAACAAACAAGCAAACAAAGGCAAAACACAAAACACATAATCGTGAATGAAAATGGATAGATGACATGTATTTCTGGTTTCTCCAGAGACCAACTAGAAGCGATAAATATTCCCAAATGATGGTCTTTGAGTCAAGAAGAACTGAACCGGCTCCTCCATAAAAGGAAAGCATCCGGGTTGATAGACTCACGGAGCACTAAGTCCATGGAAGCCAATGAGAAGGGAGCAGTCATGAGGGCCTTAAATGATCACACGTGCAATTCAGATGAAATGTCTGGTTAATAGTGATGGCAGTGCCTGGGGAATTGAGCTAAGTTTCCCTGGGGAGTTAAGCTAAGTCTTCTGTGCCTTTGACAAACAGTCAGAATTGAGCTAATTCCCTTTTGCTCAAGGAACATGTTGGGGGCTAATAACTTACTGGAGGTATTCAAAATAGATGTGAAAAAGTCAACCATGATCATTTACCAATTCTCCAATGGGAAGAAAGCACTGAAATTAGATATATATATCCCCCATACTAGTCTACGTCTTCGTGTCTTCTCATTTCCTTCCTCCCTCTTCTCACTCTGCCCCTGTGCTCTCTGTGTCTCTTTACCAGCACACGTTTGAGTTACTAAAAACTTATCTGTTCTTCAAAGCATCCTCCCAGTTTCTTACTTGACCCACAAGCACGTAAGAAGCAGAAAACAAAGAAATGCTTGTTTCCATTTTTACTGGGAAAATGAGACAGGAAAATCAAATCATGGACTGGGCTCTCCTGACAAGAAAATGCCAATTGGGATGTCCGGGGGGCCTCTCGGGGTGCCTCTGCCTAGGTCAGGAGGAGAAAGCCTAGGCAGCCTGACCCCTGGGACACAATCAAAGATCACTAGTTATACTTCTGGTATCTGCCAAGGAATGGGTGTGAGGAAGTTTTGGCCAGAGGCCAGTCCACACTGGTAGACTAATTTATTATATGCTACCCTGAGAAACACTCAAATGTCTTTTTAAACTTAGCAATCTCCTAGTGCTATGGAAGTTGGCCACACTCCCTTTCCTGTCCATGCTTAGATGACAGTAACCCAAACAATATAACTAAATGCAATTATCCAGTAGGGGGTGGAGAGAGAGCTGCTGTGTGGAGAAGATTGACAGGTTAAGTTATGGCCAACTGTGACTCCAGAGGATTTATTAAAAACTTATCAAGAGCCCTTCTCTCTTATTATCAAGTTTAGTGCCCTGGATTAGTGGATTTCATTTTGGCCAATATAATATAGGAACCGGTTTTGATGGAATAAGCAGTTTGGGGTGTTTTTCTTCTCTAGCAATTTAGAGAAAATTTGGTTTAGCAAGAAATAAAATATCTTCAGGACTGGAGAAATGAACGAGAAATATAAATGGTCATATAATGGCAAGGAAGAAAAGATCTTCCACAGAGACAAGAAACCCTGCTTTTAATTAACCCTTTGAGTCTTTAACTGCAAAAAGGACTGTGCCCTAGAAGAACCTTTCCTGGGAAGCAAGGACCTAAGCATGTAATCTGGTCATTTCATACATGTGTTGGACAACACTTCGTTTGTTGTGCTGATGTCTCCATGAAAGGCCCGTGAGTCCTACTCCCCCGGTGCTCAAGTCCTCTTGGGCACAGAAAACAGTTATTGCATCAATTAAAGCCTTCCTGGTTAGTTACTTCCTATAAACTCCTTAGGCTGAAGATGCATTTGTAGATTCAAGGCTCAGTTGTCAATCATCTGTCGGAAAACAGATGGAGAAGGATGCAGGGGGAGGCAGCATACCACTGGAAAGTTTTCCCCAATGTATACAGATGATGGTTAAGCCAGCCTTGTGGAAATGTTAAGTAGTGACAATGGAAAAGGAACCGAGATTGTGTTTTCCACTCGAGGAAGCATTTCCCCTGGGCCTTTGAAACTAATAGTGGAGTTCGGAATCACTGTTTTGACATTTACTAGTGTTGATTCCCTTACACACATAGTTCAGTCTCTCTGAATAAGAAAACACCTGTTTTAAGGTCATTGTGAGAATTGTACTTGCTTATAAGCACTGTTTTGTGTCTTTCAAATACTGAATGCTGGATTAACTTTCTTTGTTATTATTGATAATGTTGTTGATATGATTATTGTGGGACATGATAGTTGCTAGTTTCATTCCTGAGCTATGTGGTCTTCAATAAAACCCAGATATCCTTAGGTCCAGAGAGTAAATTGCTAGACCCCTATTCACCTAACTCATTCAGCCATTGACGCACCCACCCCCCTCTTCCTCCCTCCTCTTGTCTTTTTCTTATTCGGCCTCAAAATTTCAGATGAGGAACACTAAGTTCTTGATGCCAGTGGGTCTCTATCAAGATGTTAATAAAGCCCAGCTGTGGTGACACATGCCTTGAATTCCAGAATCTGGGAGACAGATGCAGGCAGATCTCTGTGAGTTTGAGGCCAGCCTGATCTACAGAGGGAGTTCCAGAACATCCAAAACTGTTACACAGAGAAATGTTAATAAAATAATAATATGATCAAATAGAGGAAGAATGCAATAATCTATGAATAGGCACTAGAAAACATGGCAAGATGGCTCATGGGCCAAATCAGAAAAAGGGAGAAATTAGTCTTCTGGTAGCTGCCAGACACAGAAGTAATGAACGCAAAGTCATGACCTCTCAATATGAGGAAGAATAAGTTGGTATATAAATGGGCAAATCTCTCAGAGTTTTATTGTTAAGATTGGGGAATTAATTCATGAGTTCATGTTTGGGAAGTTAGTCTCTGTAATATATTAATTGGATGGTAGAATCCATTTTTGTGACATATTTGAATGTTGGTAATTATGTTCCAGGATGGCTCCCTTCCTGTTAGTTTTTAACCTTCTTACATTTGCATTACAGTCTAGTTTCATATTAATAAGTATGCTACAAGGACATCATAATCCCTTTTAGCAAAAAGAGATTCTGCATGAAATATTTTTATGAGTTCTCAGTATGGCAAATTCAGTCATTAAAATAAATCTCCCTGACACAATTAATGTTTAATCCAGATTTTTGTAATACTAACATTAGACTGTATTTCTTTAAATAAGCACCACTTTCCCCAGGGACTTACAGTCATTGTAGGGTAGCTCAGAACTCTGATGGTCTATCGACTTTCTAGCTGTTGGTGTTCTTCTGTCTGATGGTTCTTGTCAACAGTAAATGACCCTCAGTACAATATTCCTTCCTCTTCTTCTAGTGGGTGAAGGCTAGAGTGCCCAAGGAGAGATCGGCAGCCTAAAACGTGCTGACGTTCTGGAGGTTTCCAGCCTCTGGTTCAATAGCCATCCTGATACCTCTATCTTTTCTGTTGTCATCGAAGTTTCTTGCTTTTTGACTAACACGTGACAATCAATTGTTTTTGTAATATTTGGAACTTCTAAAACATACTGGAGAAAAACTAAAACTGATCCAGAAAATTGGAGAACGTGATCCAATTTAAACAGAATTCTAAAATGGAAGGGTCCCAGATCCCAATGACTGCTGTATAATAGAAATATAACATGCGCTACATATATGATTTAAATTTTCTAGTTGCCAATTGAATTGACAAAGGTTAGATCAAATTAATTTTAATAATTTCTCTTGTTTAACTCAAATATGCCCAGAATGTTATTTCCATGTGCAATCAACATAGATGTTATTGATCCTTATTTTACATATATGTGTGTACTAAGGCTCTCTTAATATGAATTCCATTTCAAATGCTGACATGTGGATAGGAATTATTATGCTTGGCAGTGATGACCAAGCAATTGCCTCATTTGGAAAATATATTTGTCCTCAGGAGAGGATGCCCGTTGTATCAGGGAGTTACTCCAGAAGCACAATTAAATCCAGCACTCTGTCTCGAAGCTCAGTTTCACTCCAGATGTCCCAGAGCAAACACAGTGTAGAATTAGCCTGGAGGACTAGTGAGATCATAAACATGCATTTACAATGATAAAAGTCAGGTGTAGGTAGGACCTAGTACTTTTCAAGCTTAGTACTAGATACCTCATTTACTTAAAATAGCCATGCAGGAAATGAGGTGTTTATCCCCATGTCCAGAATAAGATTTCAGATCTGAGAGATAACCCATGAACTCCAGAGTGTACCAGAGTCCTTTGTTTCCCATCAAAGACCTTTAAGACTGTCATTTTAAATGCAGTGTGAGGAACCAATAACATCTATGTCACCTGGAAGCTTATTACAAATTCAGATACTTAAGTCCTACTCCACACCCTCTAGGGGTCATCCACTCCAGGTTCTCAAGATCTCAAGGGACTTGTATGAAATCTAAGACATCCAAACAAAATACAACTCTCTCTATAGACTGAAGAAAGTAGGTGCTTCATCTGCCCTGCCAGACGCAAAGGCAATAACTGGAAATATATTTTGAACTGAATTAAAACATGAGAAGAAAAGAGCTACCTTGGACCTTTGTGGGAGAAGAGTCGCTAGGTAAACGATGGGTCTCCAGAGTTAAACCTGGAGACTAAAAGGTGCCTTAGCATCACCACACTGTCCTCCCTTTCTCTTAGCTTCTCTCACTAACCTTACGTCATAAACACGTGATCTTTTGTTCCCACCAAATTCACTGAATGAGGAAGAAGCATTAACTTATCCAACCATAAACGTATGAAGTCAAGGGAAGAGTGGTATGAGGGAATTCTTAGCGATCCAAAAGCAGTGCTTAGGCACTTACAAAACTGTCAGGCTCTGTGGCCTGGGGCAGAATTTGCAGTCTAGAAGCTCTGGGTCCCAGGAGCTCTGTCAGTTTTTTGAAACTGGGATCTAGCTGAGACTTCTTTGAGGTTTGTAAACAGGGCTCTCTCTCACTGTTGAATCGCAGGTTGATTGTGACTTTATCCTGAGCCTCTTTGATCCCGTCCCATATTTCCCCGTGTGCTATCACACCCTCGCCTTTTCTTTCCATTCTGCACAAGGCAGTTATTTAATGGATGTTGATGAGCCTGGACACTTGGGGGTGAAAGCCACTCATGTGAACAGTACAGGTCCTCTCCCAAAACAAAGGCCTGGGTAAACCTCATTCAAGGGGGTGCTTTCACCTCTGTCCCATCTCCTAATCTAACGAGGCTCGTTTACTATTTGTCGCCTGGTAACAGGAGTGCGATGTATAATGGTGGGGCTTCTAACCAATATTTCATTGTGTCCTACAGGGACCTCGCAAGCTGTGTGTTAAAGAGATGAACAGTGGCATGGCTAAAAAGCAGGCCTGGCTGATGAAGAACAAAATCAAGGCTTTTTATGCTGCGGTGGCGGCAGACTGCTTCAGGGACGGTGTGCGGAGTCTCCTTCAGGTAAGGCGGGGAATGAGCACAGAGGTAGACGAAGCTCCTAGAACCAATGGCTCTATAGAGTTAGGCCACTCACAAGGAAGTGTAAGAGATCAAGGTAGATGGTTGGAGATGGCGGTGGGAGGGGAGTAGCTAGAACAAAGGCTGAGGTGCTGTTACAGTAAGCAGCAATGATCCACTGGAAACAGAAAATCAGTTTTCCTTTGGCCAGCATCACTCTGTCCCCACACTCACTGAAACGTTCTGGTGGCTGAGAACTTTCAAATCCTATTAAAACATCAAACTCATGCATCTTGTACAGCAGGTAGCTATGGTCCACTTGGCACCTTTTCCTCTTTTTTTTCTTTTGCAAATGATGGGTAGGCAGCTGCTAGACTCCACTCATAAATGCATGTGGACCAGGGTGGAAAATCTCGCCAGCCTCGGGGATTATTTCCAGAACATTAAATAAATGCGCTCGTCTCTACGCTACATGCTGCAGCCTGCAGTCTTCTATCCCTCCTCTGTTCTTTCCTTTGCCCTTCTCTCTTCTACTTCTGTGGTAACTGCACAAGCTTGTTCTTCAGTTCTCACCTCTGTCATCTGAAGGGGAAAAAAAATCTTTAAAGCAATTCAAGAGACTCTCTGAGTGCAGCATTTGTGTATTTCAAAAATATTTACCCAGTGGCCCCAAGGATGTTAAACGACATGGAGGGAAGCAGTAAGTGGTCATCCGGGAGGCTAATAGACACTCAGGATAAATTGGCTGTGAACTTGCCACACGCCAACCTCTTTACAGCACTGACTCGGCCGATCAGCCTCTGCGGTCACAGCTTCTTTCTGGGAGTTCTCTAACAATAACCTGGCTGGCGAGATATGTCCATTCAGGTAACAGTGGCTTGACTGTTCTGGAGATAACTAACCACTTCCTCCCTGGGTCTGAAGCCTATTCTATAGAAGGGAACTCATGCCTGTTAATACAAACCTGGTCAAGAGCCTGGAGCTAAAAAGGCCATAGACCCCAAAGGAGAGACCGCTCTTCCTGTTTCACTAAGATGACATAATGTTTCTATCCATAGATTAGTGCTGGTCCCAGCCTTCATCAGGGAAGCTTCTTTCTGTAATAGGTGTTAGCGACTCACCACTAGTTAAAGTATGAAGAATGAATCTCTGTGGGGTGCTGGTCCCTAACAAGGTTGTCACCCCCTCCAAGGATCATGAACATCACAGGAAGGGGGGATAGAGAGTGGAAGAGTCAGGGGCCGAGGTCTGGGCTGCTGGGCACAGTGCCTTCCGGACATGATGTGGGCATCACACCCATGAACTCACTGCCACTGTGGTTACCTGCACAGGACCTGTATGAAATCTGACCTGTAACCATTTCGTTGTGTATGGGCTTACACAACGGGCTTACAGAAGGACTATGGACAATTTACGGTGCTGGAGGAGGGAGGCCATTTTCTTCAGTGGTGTGTTCACCTAAAAGTTGGCCGTGTCCAGTTAGTAGCCTCACATATATTTATGCTCATGAGAGTGACCACATTTTAAACTCAGTGGGCTATGACAATGGCCACCGAAACTGGTAGGGGCCAGTTAGGGAAAAGGCTTTAGCAGGGGGATAACAATACCTAGAATTCAGCATAAACATGAGTAAATTTGACAAAGAATTTTTAAGATAGTAAAATAGTCATGAAAATGCAAGTAAAGAAGTATACAAATAAATATAAAAAATGTAGATTCACAGAAAGCAAATGCCAGATGTACGGAAGGGCAAGCTCATGTTAGCAATCCTTGATTTTTTCCATGTCCTCCTTCTGCTCATGACTGCATCCCCTAGAATGGCTGGTCCCGGTCATTTCTTTAGTATATTCATGACCTAGGTGACCTCTCTTCATGCTCAGCTCTCCTTATTTTTATTTGTCAATATCTAATTTCACTTGAAGATTCGGAATAAATGCCACCTCTCCATGAAGCTGTGACCATCAGCTGGAGCACAAGTCTCCCTGGTGCCGCCACAACACTGTTGTGTCTATTCATGGGTTACAATTGCTTATGTATCTCTTGTCTCCTCCACACTATTCTAAACTCCTACCACCGGTGCCTCAACCATCTCTCTGCAATTAAGACAGGCTCGATAATATTGCCACATTAAATGCGATTAACTGGAAGTTATATCTTGTCGTCTAAAGATGACTGAAGTTTCTGATAGGAAATAGAACAGCTGAGGACACAGCCACGCAAAAGCATTCTGTTTGGGATGTGCAGCTCAGTCATACCTCAGCAAATGATATGAGAAAGTTTTCAGTGGTCCTCGTGAATGGAGGTGGATTTTATTGTTGACATCACTGTGGACATCACAGGTGGAAATGGGATGTGAACTACTGCTATAACATGCCCGTCGACAGTTAAGCCAGCCCTTGCTTGACTTTAAATTATTGAACCATTTTAATGAGTGTGTCAGAAGTAATGCAAATGACTGCTAATTTAGCAAGGCTACATTCCTGTCATTTGAAATCCATTTATGACTGAGATGATTTAAAGCTGATCTTCCTATTTTATGCTTGGGTACGGGCATGAAGGACATGCATTAAGATGTAATCTAATCTTCAGACTCTTCAGAACATTACTCCAGCGCTCTTTGACATCGTTCGTCGTTTGCCTTAGTATTTTGCCGGCCTGGTAAGGATGGTTCATGTGTTTATGTCCTCTGTTTAGGCCTCGGGCCTGGGGAGAATGAAGCCAAACACTCTAGTGATTGGATACAAAAAGAACTGGAGGAAAGCTCCCCTGTCTGAGCTTGAGAATTACGTGGGAATCATACAGTAAGTGACGGCTTTGGGGACAAGCATTTGTTTGTAAGGCGCTAACCAGGGCAGCATACAATCTGCACACACAAAGGTCCCTTGCGTCAGATCAGTTGCCAGAGAACACATTCTTCTGACCCTGGACATGCTTTACCAAAGGAGGAGAAAACCCCACACTGCCAGTACAAACTGGAAGGAGATGGAATAGCAGAGGAGCTGGGGTGAGGTGCTACTGGAGTCAAGGAAGAGCAAGTGTGTAAGGTTCTGAGCTAAACGTTCTGTTTACTAGATTAAAGAACATGTAGAGGGGAAGGGAATTTTCTTTGATGGCATTTTGTATCTGGCTTTGGCTATTTTGCCAACAAACAAGGTGGAGAAAGAAATCTAAGCAAATTTCAGACTGCACACATCCTCAGGGTCCAGTAGTTGATGCAGCATCCCTGCGGTAGCCTCCCCACCATCTCAAACACCCAATTCAAAGGGCCAAGATGACTGAGCCTAGTCACATCAAACCGAGGAAGCCTCTGGCTCTTACAACACACTAACAGTTGGTCTCCTTGGTAGTAAGATTCAGTGTTAGCTAAGGTGACCCGTGTTTGCACTAGAACAAGACTGAATAATTCTAGTACAAAAGAGAAGACAGGAGGAAGGTAACCACACGTCTGCTCTGCGTTCCCTTTCCTGGTGTAGGCTGTTGCTTCCAGTAAGAGACACTGTAATTGCTAATACTGGGCTGTGCTTACAACTGAATGTTGTCTTACTGTTCTCCTTTGAATATAGGGTTTTTATTGTCTGTACCACTCTTAAGTATGGTTTCTTTTCCTTAGAATCTGTCTTGGTTTTTGATGGTATTTAGAACAACAAAGATTTATCCTACAGTTTGATGAGTTAGAACTCTAAGAGTTATCTTACCGTGCCTGAATCAAAGTGGACCAGGCTAAATTGTCCATAGAAGGCTCTAGCACAATGTCCTACCTTGTCTTTCTAGTCCTAAAAGCTTCCCGCCAGTGGATGTGGCTGGTGGCACTTTTTCCTCCATCTCCAATCCAGCAATGGGCACATTGGATCAACATCTTCTGTCTCTCAACTTCATTTTCAAACACCTTTGTCACTATATCTGGTCTAGGCAGCTATTGAAAGATACTCTCCTTACCTCAAAGCTCTTGACCTTTTGCCTTGTGAGGAAATATAGTCATAGGTTTTAGGAATTATGATGCCCTTTAAAGCCATCAATCTGCCCACAAAGGAATCTATCTTATGTAAAACCAATGGTCTAGTGTTTCATAATCAAGTTTAAATAGAAATAAGTTTTGCTTTTGTAGAGTTCTGTGTTAGGTTTCACCTCTTTTATTAAGTGGAGATAATTTATGTTTTGAATTTTGAGTGAATATTTATGTTACACTGAACTTCTTCATTTCAGTCCCATAAAGTTCAGGTTGAATTCTTATTGGAAGCTTGGTGACCAATCACAGATGACAGTGATGCTCTGGAGGGTGGTCTGACCGTAGGGGCATGAACAAGGGAACTTCCAGAAGCAAATGTTTAGTAACACAAATAAGCAATGGGCCTGCTTTCAGATGTACGACATGTAGTACAGGAGATGAGATAGACCAAACAGCTTTCCCTTCTCTTCTGCATCCTTTAATCCCTTTAGGCTGGTACAGAGAAGGCATCAGAGCCATCTGTCGGTTTGTAGGATTTCCAGAGGGAAGCATCGCTCCTAAGGGCCTGTGCAGGGTCCATGACAAAAGTTCCATGGAAACCCCAGAAACGTTTTGTTTGTTTGTTGACAGGGCTTCAGTTGCATAGGCCTGGCTGTCCTGGAAGTCACTATGCAGACCAGGCCGGCCATAACTCAGAAAACTGTCTGCCCCTGCTTTCTGACTGCTGTACCAGAGACATTTTAGGCCATGAGCTTGGTGTCAGACATCACTGAAGATGTCTTCCCAGTGGCAGAGAGGAGATGGCAATAATCAAAAGATTTTGCAATCTATAAATGTTCCATTCTAAATATATCAGATTGTTTTGATCACTTAATAACAGATTAATTATTTAAAAATATGTAGAGATCTCTTAACGAAAATATCTAGCTGGTGGGAACTATTTGAACAAATCAGCTTCAGAGTGAATAATTTACCTCTACATAGAATTTACTTTTAAAGGCACAAAGGAAGAAAACACAAAACAAAACAAAAGACATTGGCTCTCAGCTGTATTCTAAAGTGAATTTTAATAGCCTCATGATATCAAATTCCTAGAGTCCAGTTTAATGTTTACCCCAAGTGTGAGGGTTAAAGAAAACACTGGCCACACTCCAATGTTGCTTCCTCTTTCAGTGACGCCTTTGACTTTGAGATTGGTGTAGTCATAGTCAGAATCAGCCAAGGGTTTGACATCTCTCCAGTTCTCCAGGTACAAGGTAAGTTTTTCCTCATCTACTCGGCAGATGGTGAATTGTTTTAGGCGGCTGGATCAGCACAGCGCTCAATGTAAATAAAGTGATTGTTTAAAGTGTGCACTCCATCCGTGCTTCCTGATGGCTAACACACGTGGCCCTTGCCTTGGTAAGCAGAGAGGTAGACTAACTCTGGGTAGTTAATGGTTTTTCTTATTGCAAGACCACCGTGCCAGCACAAAGGTAAATAAACACCTTCAGTAAAGCAGCCAAATTAATCTTTGCAAGCTGCTTCCCACGGCACAGCATGCGTTTGCTTTTAGGTGACCAAGAACTGGTTTGTAGTTGACTAGGAATGAGTGAAATGAATCTCCGTGTGTCGTGCCTGCGAATCACTAATCTAAGGCACAGGCACAAAGACTCATTCTGACCCGCAACTGTTTCTTCTCTATTGATAATTTGGTAGAGTTGTTTAGTCTTATAATTTAAACATCTCCTCTTGGTATATGAGGAGAGGAGAGCATGTAAGAGGAATTTCTGAAAGGTTAGGAGAGAACAGGAATACACCTCTTCAACTGAACTTCTTAATGGAATCTTCTAATGATGTTGAGATGAGGGGATACCTTGGGATGCCTGTTGTATGACCCGCAGAGTGCAAGTGAAGATGTTAGTGATGATGATGGTGGTGATGATGATGAAGATGATGATGATGGTGGTGGTGATAAATAATCCTGGTCTCCACACTTAAGAATCTGGCACTGTAGTGGGGAAATGGACATTACTGCGATCATTATGTATGAATGAGAAATTGTGGAAAAGAAAGGTCATCTAATCTCATAGAGGCTTCCTCGAAGAAATATGGTTTGAAGTTTTGTGGATGAGTCTGAGTTAGGTAAGCAGTGTGTAGAGGGACAGAAGCATAGTAAGACTTGGGAACAAGCATCTCTTGCCCAAAGGTGAACGTGAGGAAAGTTTGAGATGAGAAATGGGAAGGGGTGGGTACATGTGCAGCCAGAGCAGATCACCAAAGGAGAAAGTATGAGGCAGGGACTGTCTATCGAGGGCTTCCCAAGCTTCTTCTACCATACGGAAAAGGGCTGATCAGAGTTGGTCACCAATGAAAACCATCAGAGGAGGGTATAATGGTCAAACATGGGTTATAAAGTTCATACTATTTCAGTCATTTGGGGCATGACTCAGAGGCCTAGAATGCAGAAAGGAATCTCATTTTCTCTCATATGTGAAATCTAGACTTAAATATATATACATACATATATATACATATATATGTATATATATACATAATGTATATATATACACATATGCATACATACATGTGACATGAAAGCAGAGTGGGTGTATTTGGAGGTAGAAAGGGGAGCAGTCACAGTAGGCAGGGTCAGAGAGCAGAGGGTAGTCAGGGGGGACAAACATGAGCAAGACACAATGATATGTATGTCTGAAAATGTCAAAACCCACAAAATAGTAAGCTAAGAAAAGGGAAAAGACTATGAAGACATATCCTTTTTAAAAGAAGATATCTATAATAATGGAAGCAAGGTTCAGGGACGAAGAGAAAAACCAAACTGGAGAAATGTTTTGGAAGCATAAAGAGCAGCATTGGAGGTTGAGGGAACATGCAGGACAGGGGACGGGGAGCTGTGAATTTAAAACTGCCTTGGTTGGTTAAATGCCAGGGCTAGCAAAGGAGATGGGAAGTGCAAGAAAAGATTTAAACAGGAGGGGCTTAGGTCTGAACTCAAAGGTGGTAGGAAATCCCGCTGGGGTCTTCATTAGGTAGTCAATACTCCCACTCTACCTACATCCGAGATCCCGATTTAGATGTTGTTGGCTAAACTGTGCCCCACTAGCGACCAAACTGATAGACCAGTACCTCAGGACAGACATGTCTGCAGAGATTGTCTTTAACAGCATAATTAAGATAAAATAGATCACACTGACACACCACAGTTCAACTTAGTGCCTTACAGAAAGGTGGTTCCACGGTTGTCCTAGGAAATGAAGGAAGAAAACCATTATGGGTAAGGTAGAAATGGAAACCACAGCAATGGAAATATAGCCCGAGAGAGAAGCTGGGAGGGAGGCAGAAAGGGAAAGGGACCAGGCGATTGGGTTCAGGAGAGCCATGGGAATAATCAGCACGGTCAGAGACAGCAGTCAAGCCCAGTTACAGTGAATGAAATATATTGGACATGACATATGCAATTGTAGTGAAAGAGATTTCTCTAGAACTATAGTGTTGAGACCCCTGTTCAGATCTTGCTTAGGCAGCCATGTTGTTGAGGTGTCATTGGAAAAACCTCCCTGTTATGTCTAGGAGACACACACTCTCCTGCAGCAGATGCCCTGGTCCTCTGGCTCTCACGGTCATTATGGTACCTCTTCATGACATTCCCTGAGCCTTGGATGCACGAGCTGTGTTGTAGATGTACCAGCCGGGGCTGGGCAACCCGCGGTCAGTTCTTCTTGGTCAGGTGTGGTTTCTGTAAGTCTCCCCATCTACTGGAAAGGGAAGTTTCTTGGATGAGGAATGAAGACTACACTTAAGGGCCTGAGTATAAGCCCTTAGAATTCAGTTAAGAATTATGCTGCTTTAGTAAAGTGGCAGTAGTATGTTCTCCTCTAAGATCCATGACTTTACTAGTCCTGGGCAGTTGGCTAGGTTTTACTAGTCCTGGGTAGTTGGCTAGGTTTCCAGTACCAGGCATGACCTCCCTCTCGTTGAGTGGGCTTTAAGTTCAACAAGAGAGCTGTTGGTTACTGCCAAGTTATGTGTACCACTAGTGCATCTTACCATGCTGGTCATTGTTGTAGTTCATGGACATCAGCACTCGGTAAGGCTATTGACTGCTTCCCTCCTGTGGAAGCTTCCATAGTACCTTCTGGTACTATAAAAGCTAGTCCTCATGGAGAAGACTCCCTGGCCAGCCCCACCTTGTATCCTCCAAATCCTGTGTCCTATCTACTTTGATTTTTTTTTTTTCTGGCTTTGCTGCTGCTGTGTTTCCTATCTTAAAACGAGAATGGCAAACATCACAACTTGCATTTAGATTATGCATTTGCTTCGTGTATTTTGTTCGTCTCTTCACGCTGATATATGTGACGGAGCTGGGACATCACCTCTACTACCCCTCACTGCTCCAGGCACCAGAATGAATATGTAGTGTTTCTCAGAGAAGCCCAAACTATGGCTCCTTTAAATTTCCCAAAGTAGTATCTAGATCGACTTGGATGTTCAGGTTATTTCTGCTTCTTAACCAAGAGAGAGAAAATAACAGTTAGATGCTAATAAAATAATTATAAATACCAACTGTCTAGGTGAACGGAAATGCAATGTTGCACAAATCCACGGAGAACATGCGAGATAAAAACAAACAAACATAATGACGGAAATTATCTTGATGCCACGGCACCGCGCTTTGTTATGGCGCTTCAGTAATTTATGGCACAAGCCTCGTGGTAGATTTTGGATTAGAAGAAACAAACTTGCAGTTCATTATATTACACTGTAATATAGGGCTTAATAAGAACCTGATAAATCTTCAGTATAGCATTATAGTATGTTAATGATTATCATCATAGCTCTCTCAGCATGGGCACCGCAGCGTCATCACAGACTATAATTTAAGGGAAACATTAGCAATGCAGAGCCCATATACTACAGTTAATAAAGCAGTGAGTAGAAATCAGCTTTCTAGGTAATTTGCCAGCTAATGGCAGCCGTCTCTATACTGTGTCATGGACTCGTATGACAATAACTTTTTGTACAAATAAGATTGATGCCCATAACATTATAACTTGTTCACTGCGGCAAGTCACCCGGTACTGATGACTAATACTTCTTCTTAATAAATTAATTTATTGCCTGACAACAGACCAAAAAAATGTGGCATTTCATATTTTTCACATCCCAGAGGTATTTAGCAAGTTCACCAATTACAACAAAGACTCCAGATTGCACTGGTAGTAAACGAAGTGATAGAGTGTGGTTCGCAATTGAGTACCCTGTGTAAGTACCGGACGATTTATGACCCACTCAGAGCACGGTGATACTGCTGTGTCTGATCGAGTGGCTTAGCAAAATAAAGACAGATGGCCGAGCAGTAAATAATTGCTTGATTGGAAGGCCAGGCCACAGGACTGCTTCAACCCAGCCAGACTCCACCTGGGGTTCGGCGACTGATCCACAGAAGCGTGTGCGACTTCAAGTTGATCGACCAAGGAAAGAGTTGTAATTTAATAATGGATAAAGGGGAAAGAGGCCGTATGATGGGAGGGAATAGGACTACCCTCTGGCTTTCTCTGCTCCTCCTTCTGCTGTCCTTAAGATTCAAAGCAGATGGTGACTTATAAGCCCCTAAATGACAACTTTTTAAAAAATGACACAGTAGAACGCACAAGGCAATTTTGACAACTAAATTCAATACAGTTTCTCTAATCGGTGACCATGTGGCCGGTTTATGAAGCACTTGGGAACACAGTCACTGCTATTCAAAGCAGTTTGGGTATACGTCTCACTGGAGTTGTTTTGGTGTACGCAGGAAGAAAGTTATTCAACTGACAACCTAAAGGTCATTTACTCCCTCCACGATAGCCTTGAGATTCTCTCTCAAAATCTATAAAAGCAAAGGGCAGGCAGATATCATGATTGAGTCACTGAAAAAGAGAAAAGAACAGCAGTTCTCAGTCTGTGGGCCTTGAAGCTGTAGGGGGTCAAATGACCTTTTCACAGGGGACCCCTAAGAATGTCAGAAAGCAGAGCTATTTACATTATGATTCATAGCAGTAGCAAAATTACAGTTATGAAGGAGCAGTAAAAATAATCTCATGGTTTGGGGTCACTACAAAGTGAGGACCTGTATTAAAGGGTCCGGGCATCAGGAAGGTTGAGGACCACTGGTAACGGGGTTACACAGGGTGTGGTGACACATTCCTAACCCCAGCACTAATAACGCTGAAGTAAGAAGATCAGGAATTGAATGAGAGCCAGCCTAGGCTAGGGGCTGAGATTGAGGCTAGCTGAGTCTCCAGAATCTCAAAGGCAGTGGTGGCAGACCCTAAGGTTAGAATTGGATGCAGAAGACATGTCGCTAGCTACATGACCTTGGACGAATCACCTGAACTGTCTACGTCCACGTGTCCTTTATAACGAAATGAGAACTAAAACCCAGCTGTCCCTACGCACCAGCATCTGCAGCAAAAGCTTCCTAAAGATTGTAATCCCTAAATATTCAAAGTTGTAGCTGAACACAGGAACACGGACCTGCAGTCCCAGCACTTGGGGTGAAGAGGCAGAGGTTAAAGACAGCCTCTGCCACACGAAGCCTTCTAGGCTACAGAAGAGAACCCTGTCTCAAAAAAAAAAAACAACAGCAGCAGCAACAACAACAGCAACAACAACAGCAACAACAGCAACAACAACAGCAAGGCAGGAGTGGTGGTGGCGGTGGCGATGGCTGTGCAATGAGGAATCTTTAATGTCACCCTCCTGGCTCCCATGAGTCCCCTCCTCCTTTGTGACTAATGGCTATTTTTTGCAACACAACTGGCCAGTATCCCTCTTAAATGTTTTAGCGAACATCTGAGTCTACTGTTCTTCCCGCTCCTCGTTTCCAGTGCAGACAGAGATGTGCATGCAGTACGTCAGATATAATTTAAAAACCAGACCGTCAAGGCCACCTCTGTGTCGCACTGCAGTGTGAGGAGTCGCACCGGATGGAGGGCTCCGTCTCCCACAAAGTGAACAACGAGGGATCACCTCTGAGGAAAGCTCAGGAGAGCTGGCTCCACTGTGCGGCCCCGACGCCCAAGATGGCTGAGCAAGCTGAGTCGAACCTTCAGAATGGACTCCTCCTGGGTCTGGGGTTCTGCAGTTTGCTTGTCCTGGAACAAACCTCTCGAGTAACTCAGATAGCAAACTCCTTTCCAAAAGAGGATGTGACCATCCTTGCCCAAGCAGACACTAGTTGGGGTGCACGGTTAGCACTAAAGACAGGGTGTGCTGGAGCCATCAGAGGAAGAAAAATGGGGGGCGGAGCCTCTCCTCTGCGCTGCCTTCATAGCTGCCTCCAAGAAATTCACAGCTAAACTCCTGGAAGAGAATGTCTCCCCCGCTGGAGCCCTGAGAGGCCTCCCATACTACCCAGATCATCAGAGCTCTCCCTCAGATGACATGTTCCAGAAGCATCACTGGGGGTGTGGCTTGGCATCCTGTGCCTGCAAATGTTTTAGTTTGTCTGATGAAGAGACTGGCAGTTAATGGAAACAACTCTTCAGTAATCTTAACAAGAAGAGCTTCATGCTGGGAAACACGTAGACTGACCGTCAAATGAACCTCTTTGGACTCAGGTCCTGACCTTGCTCTCCGATAGTCACACATGTTATTTAACCTCTTTGAACTCCGTTTTCTTCATGTGCGAGGCAAAGAGAATAATTGCAGCCATTTCCAAGCTGTTTGGAAAAGAATAAACCGTAGCTGCCCAGAGAGTGCAGTAAGTGGTGTTAAAGCAGTGCCTGGCCTTCTCTTTTTTTTTTTTTTTTTTTTCCAGAGCTGGGGATCGAACCCAGGGCCTTGCACTTGCTAGGCAAGCGCTCTACCACTGAGCTAAATCCCCAACCCCAATGCCTGGCCTTCTCAAATGCTGTTTGCTTCTCATGAGAAGTCCTATTTCCAGAGGAAGAGAAAGACGCTGCCTGACGAGCCCATCATTTCTCTGTTCTTCCTGAAGCTCCAAGGCAGACTGCTGTTTATTCGTCTTATGAAGCTCACAGGTGGGAAAAGGGAAGTGTTCTGCTGTTTCAGTGCACGGGAGGCCTGAGACAGAGAAGGAGTGAATGACTGAAGCCACACAAACTCAGCTGCTGAGCTCTTCTGGGTTGTGGCCCAGCCCACCATGCAGTGTCCTGGCCTTTTAAAGTCAGGGAGAGCCTGACCTGCCCTGACTCTAACACCATCAGCTGCGTTCCCCAGCCTTCTTATGGCTACTCCTCTTGAGAACCTTTGGACCTTTGGGGAGATCGCATGGGTGACTTGACTCTAAATCCCATGCTACTGGCAAAAGATTAATTGCTAAAACCTGGAGAGGGGCCAGGTGGTTTGGAGTAGCTGGTTGCTGTGCGGGCTCTGACAGATTTAATGTGAAATTGTCCCTTCACGGAGAGCTAAGGCAGTGGTTCTGAGGGCTGACATTTACTGAGGCCCTAGCAGGGTTTTGTAACACAGAATCTACTTTTTCTGCCCTCTCCCTCGGAGCAAGGCTTACTTCTCAAGGCTGGATTCTCAGCAGGCAATGAGATAGGAGATCTGACAGAAGTTGAAGATACTTGTTAGCCCAGCAGTGTTATGTGACTGTTTATTAACTCTCATGCTAAGGTCAAGGAGAGATTATATATTATATTATGGTATAGGGAGGGATGGATACGAGAGAGACAGAGAAAGAGGGAGAGAGAGAGAGAGAGAGAGAGAGAGAGAGAGAGAGAGAGAGAGAGAGAGATCAAACTAGGAACTTTCCAACACAATCAAAATTCAGAAAAGCTAAAAGATAGCCAGATACAACAATACAACATCAAAGCCTGGAGAGTGGTCCTGGACCTTCGGGAGGAAATTTTGCACAGTTAGACCCTTGGTTCTTGCGCCGTGAATGACTTTCAGCCACCCGATCTCTGGCATTCCTCAGCTTTCTTCGTTCTTTGGCTTTGGGTGCCCACTCCATTGGGTTTTGTTTGTTTTTGTTTTTGTTTTGTTTTTTCTACTTAGGAGATATAATCAGTGCCTGATATTTTGTTCACTGCAGTTTGTATTCAGAGATTAGAGAAGTTTATTATAAAATCTGATTATCCTTTTGTAATTTGCTCCCCATTCCCTTTCGGCCTTTTGGGACAGTCTTGCAGTAGCCTGGGGCTGGCATTAAATTTATTCGTGTCGCCAAGGAAGACCTTGAAATTCTGGACCACCTCCCAAGTGCACCATTACATGTGTGCACCCACATGCGGTACCTTTCTGTGATTCTTGCTCTTAGTTTCATGTTTCGATTCATAGGCCTTGCTATGTGCAGACAGCTGCCCAGCATGGGTGCCCAGCATACGTGCCCAGCATGGGTGACCAGCATACGTGCCCAGCATACTCCTGCAATATTGTTACTTCTGCTTTTTGAAAACCTTACCTGATAACTCGACCCTTAAGTCAGTGATCTAGCAGTGACATCATCTCACTAGATGGCTTTTCTGGGTGGTATATAAAGGTCTAAATAAGAAGTAGCCTTTCTTGCCCTCACAAATAAAAACAGCATGGGGCTGTTTTTCTGAGCCAGCGGTTGCTGCTTCCCAAATGCAACTTACTGAACACATTACTTTTTAATGATTGGGACAGAAAATTAGCAAACCATGTGCAAATTTGCATGCGTCTTATCGTGTAATTATATGAACTGCTAGATTATTTATGAGATTGTTCCCAGAAACTTTGTTCCTCCGAGTGAAAGTTGCTGACCCTGTGTGTCTACTCTCTTCAGATGAACTGGAGAAACTGGAACAGGAGAGACTGGCTCTGGAGGCCGCGATCAAAGACAACGAGTGCGAGGAGGGCAAGGGGGGCATCCGAGGCTTGTTTAAGAAGGCCGGCAAGCTGAGCATTACCAAGCCGGCCCCTAAAAAAGGTGAGCACTTCTAAACCTTAAGAACACGACTTCAAGATGAGCGCAGAGCTGGACCTCACAAAGGGACAGAAAAAGCATCCAAGTCACTGAGCGTGGGGCAGGCACCAAAAACCTCTCTTTCAGGAAAGTAGCATCACGGAGCACTTTATGCCTCCTTGCTGTTAAAAAAAATATATATATATAAATATATATATACATATATATATTTTATATATATTTTTTATATATATATATATTTTATATATATATATTATATATATATATATTTTTTTTAAAGTAAGGGAGTTACCTAGTGCTTACACAGACTGGCTGCCCCAGAATCTCTGCTGAGATGGAAATATGGAAAATTTAAAACCAGTGATGCTCATCCACTTATCTATACAATCCTTACCTTGCAGAAGTGTCCAGGGCATACGGTGAGTTAGTGAGGGAGGCAAAGGGGATACAGCTAGAAACATCCCTGTCACTAATCAGAATGAGAGACCGTGAGCTCCCTCTGCTCACACGGATTACCGCCTGTAGTTTTAGTTTAGTGGTAAGCTTATCTCTGCGTGTCTGGAAAACATCCAGAGGACAGAGGATCAAAAATGAGAGAATTTGTTTAAGTTATAGAAACAGGAGTTTTGTTTATCTGCTTACTTTTGAAAATCTCCTTCTTTCCCAATCAAGAGTAAGTTGGTGTTTAACCAGGTCCACAGTGACCTCTGCTGGTAGAAAATCAGAATGCGCACAGCCCACCAGAGACTGTCACACACTGGTGTGAGATTGCAGGCTGGTTCACTGTCAGCCCAGGGGCAGGACCCAAACTGAAGCTTTGTTGGCTCCTGGCCTAGAGTGACAACAGCTCTAAAAGGCCACTTCCTGACCTGTAAATAGTCCAATTCCGTTGGCTTGTGCTGGCATGTGTAGCCCAAGGTTGAAATTTCACCTGTAATATAAGGACGATGCAAATACAATCCGTATCCCACGCTCTGTGGGAAGCCTTATTTTTCCCAACAAGTTTTTAGAAATTATTTGTTTTTAATTTATGGGTATGTGCCTGTGTGTGTGTGAATGTCAGAAGAGGATACAAGGTGTCCCGGGGTTGGCCTGTCAGGAGTTTCTAAGCTACCTGACATGGGTATGTGGCTGCGGGGACCTGACCTTCTGTTCTTTGGGAAAGCAGCACTCTTAAACACTGAGCCTCTCCACAGCTCCTCCTCACATACTTTAAAATGTCACTTCCCTCCACAAACGGTGGAACACAGCTTTAATCCCAGCACTCGAGAGGCAAAGGCAGGAAGATCTCTGTGAGTTTGAGGCCAGCCTGGTCTACAGAGTGAAGTGCAGTATATCCAGAGCTATGTAGAGAGACCCTGTCTTAACACACACACACACACACACACACACACACACACACACACTTGAATCCGAAGTTGGATCTGATGTAAAATTAATAATAAGGACCTTCGAGGCGGCTCAGCAGGCTAGGGTGCCTCCCACCAGGCCTGACAACCTGAGTTTGATCCCTAGAACCCACATGGTGAAAGGAGAAAATTGATCTCCCCACCACCAGGTTGCCCTCAGACTTCCCTATGCATACAATGACACATATGTGCCCACACATACACATCTGCAAAAATAAATAAATGCTTAAAATTTGTAATTGAGATGGCTCAGCAGTTAAGAGCACTGATTGCTCTTCTGGAGGTCCTGAGTTCAAATCCCAGCAACCACATGGTGGCTGACAACCATCTGTAATGAGATCTGATGCCCTCTTCTGGTGTGTCTGAAGACAGCTACAGTATACTCATATATAATAAATAAATCTTTTTTTAAAGTTTGTAATTAGAATAAGGCTTTAAAACATTTTTTCCCACTGTCATCTTATTTGTAATACTAATCTCTATTAAGCGACACAGTCTGGAAAAGCAATGGAAAGTTCAAAGTCAAAGCTGAGTCCTCTGCTCATTCTAATCGGTAGGGAGCACAGGCCTTGTTTTTCCTTGCTCATTCTAATCGGTAGGGAGCACAGGCCTTGTTTTTCCTTGCTCTTTCTAATCGGTAGGGAGCACAGGCCTTGTTTTTCCTTGCTCTTTCTAATTGGGAGGGAGCACAGGCCTCCTTCTTCCTCTGCTCATTCTAATTGGGAGGAAGCATGGGCATCACTCATTTAAGCAAAGCTTGTTCTAGTCCTCTGTCACAGGATTCGTTTTTGGTTAAAAGGTACTTTTTCCGAATGCCAACCTACCATGGTGTTCAGAAAACAAAGTCATAATGCTGTGTACTTTAATGCCTAGGAGTTCAAACACTGCTCCACAGGGGGGCCTACACCACCCGGCTTTGAGGTGGTGACAACTCTTTTGAGCTCTAGATCAAGCCCAAACCCGCAGGCTCTCCTAATGATTCCTCCAGACACTTTGATTTGTATGGAACTAAGGGCAGAGTTTGGTCCGTTCTACAAATAAATGTACTTTCTGTCTTTGTGGTCTTAAGAATGTAAAAACAATTTGAGATACTTGCTTTAGAACAGACAGGCCCACAACATGGCAACACAGAACAGAGCAAAGCCTCTTCAGAACCTGCTGGATCTGAGGGAGCTCTGAAGAGGCTTCTCAGAAGAGGCTTTCGGCACTGCAGTAAGCACTTGGCCAACGCTGCCTCTTTGCATGAGAGCCAGGAAATAACAATTCTCAAAGGCAAGGAAACTGGAGATAATATGGACGGCATCTAAAGAACGCCAGCGGTGAGGTTAGGAAACAGGTCTGGTTCACCCGATAGTCCTTCTCCGTCTCCATGTCAGGGTCAGGAACTTTTAAACATGGTGCTGAGATGGCTCGGTGTCTAAAAGCACTGCTATTCATCCAGAGCACCCAATCCCTGGCACCACATGGCAGCCCATACATGTACACTCCAGTTCCAGGAAACGTGACATCCTCTGCTTCATTCCAAGGGTACACACATAAAAGTAAGTAAATCTGGGACTGGAAAGATGGCGCGGCAGTTCTGTTCTTCCAGAGGACCTAGGTTCAAGTCCATGTACCCACATCGGGTGGCTTAAAACCTGTAATTCTAGCTCTAGATTCAATACGTCTGACCCATGTAGGCACCTTCAGTCACATGCACACAGTACACACACACACACACACACACACACACACACACACACACACACACTAAACAAATTAATAAATACTTTAGAAAAATTTTAGAAAAATATTAATCACTTCTAAGTATTATATGTGCAGCCATCCTTAATTAAAACTAAAAGCTTTTTTTTAATCTCCATGTATCCTGGACTTTTTTTATATCCTTTACAAAACTTCACACAACTCAAGGGGTTTTGCTTCAGCTTCACAGAAGTTTTGAAAAAGAAACAGAAGTGGGCAGAGTTAGTGAAATAGAATTTGAGGGGTCTATGGTGCCTGGGAAACTGAAATCCAGACTTCTGTGAGGCTTATGACAGAATTGTTCTTAAGTGAGTGAAAGCACCAATGAAAAGATATTTCTCTCTCTCTCTCTCTCTCTCTGTGTGTGTGTGTGTGTGTATGTGTGTGTGTGTGTGTGTGTGGGGTGTGTGTGTGTGTGTGTGTGTGTGTGTGTGTGTGTGTGTGTGTGTGTGTGTGTGTGTGTGTGTGTGTGTGTGTGTGTAGGCCAGAGAACACCTTGGGTGTCATGCTCAGGAAAGCCATCTATCCCTTTTGAGGGAGGGCCTTGCTGGCCTGGAATTCTCCAAGCAAAGCAGCCTGGTTAGCCAGTGAGTTCCAGGGATCCATCTCTCTGCCCCCAGCCCCAGCCCCACCCCCAGGGCTGGGACTGCACAAAGCTGCCACCACTCACATCATAAGGTTCTTTGACAACAGAGTGGCCTCCCAGTCCCCTACTCCTTATCTCTAGAAAAGCCAATCGCCACAGGTTCTAATTTAAAATTTCAGAAGGTTGTCACGTGCTATAGTTGTAACTGGAGCATAACTGGGCTAAAACACTGAACAAGAAAGCTGCCTTTGTAGCTCAATTCTTCTGAAAAGATTCTTTTTATTAACATTCAGAACTAGGGTTCATTATAGTGTTTTTCAAACAAGGTTTGGCTTTGTTGATCCTTTCCCCCTTTGTCTCTCTCCCCCCCTTCTCTCATACCCTCCCCTTCCCCCAGTAGCCTTCTTCCACATACACATCACAGGTGACTCCATTCTCCCCTCCACTTATTCTTTCATGGCCTTCTGAACAAAGCCAACACAGAACAAAATCCCCCTTAAAGGTAGAAAGATTTGCCTCACCTCATGATTTCAAGATGAGCCACAGTGGCTTCATCTCTGGCAGCAGAAGCCTGAGGCGATGCTGTTCACCTCAGGGCAGACCAGAAAGCAGATAGGCCCTACGAATCAGAGCCAAGCTGTCATGTAAGGACCACCCACCACTGAACCACTTTCTCCAACTATGCTGAGCCTCTATAGGTCCCTCAACCTCCACAAACAGCACCATCAGCCATGGGGAAAATTTCTTATAGGGGGTATCTTCAAAGTTTAAGCCACCATATTGCTTAAATTATAATTCCATCGTGTAGCTCACTGTTGCTGTCCTAAAAGACAAATAGATGTTCCACTGTATCCTCCATTTCAGACAGCAACATCAGCACCATCCAGTCGATGCACGTCGGAGAGTTCAATCAGAAGCTGGTAGAAGCCAGCGCTCAGTTTAAAAAGAAACAGGGAAAAGGCACAATCGATGTTTGGTGGTTATTTGACGATGGAGGTAAGCTGTGCAAAATGTTCACTGAGGAGCAGAACTTCTGCCTTGTTCTTTTAACAAGGTCCGTGTACACGAGAAGGGCATCAGCTCGAGAATGCCATTTCTGTGTTCCCAAAGACCACGAGTCATTTAACAGCTATCATAACGGGAATGGATAAAAATAATGCTCTCGGTTTTGGTTTTTTTTTTCTCTCAATTTCTCTCTTCCTTTCCATTGTAATTTGCTCTTTATTCCAGGGTTGACACTGCTTATCCCATATATCTTGACTCTCAGAAAGAAATGGAAAGACTGTAAGTTAAGAATCTATGTTGGAGGAAAAATCAACCGCATTGAAGAGGAAAAGATTTCGTGAGTGATCTGTGACTCACCTTTCTGCCACTCTGAGGAAGGTCACCCTGCTGCTTTAAATGACTTTGAGAGAGCTAGGAATGGTGGTGCCTATCTTAATTCTCAGCACCAGGAGGCAGAGACAGGCAAATCTTTCTGATTTTGAGCCCAGCCTGGTCTACTACATAGGGAGTTCAAGGCCAACCTAGTCAACATGTTGAGTTCCTGGCAAGACGGGAATTTAAATTGAGACTCTATTGCAGAAGGAAGGAAGGAAGGAAGGAAGGAGGGAGGGAGGGAGGGAGGGAGGGAGGGAGGGGGAAGGGAAGAGGAAACAGACAGACAGACACACAGACAAACAGACTTTTAAAGTAAAGTCACATCATTTATCTTTGTAGATTTTTCATTAGTGCAGCCACTTAAGAGTTGAAGTATCTATGAGAAGAGCAAACGCAAGAGCGTGGCTTTCATACTGTCATAGGGAACCCTGGGAGACCCAGCAGCTCTTGGTCTTGCATGCAAACTTAAGCCCTGAGCTTTGTAAACTCCCAGAACTCCCGCAAAAAGAGAAGACTCTCATTCCATCAGTTTTCATATAGTGTCTTCCCTCTGAGGAGAATGTAATGACATGTATACCCAATGTACACATTTTTATAGCAAGACATAATCACATTCAATGAAAGCATGACAGTTCTCATGTAATAATATTGCATATGTTGATTCTCCTTAAGAAGCAGACAGACAGATAGACAAATAGACAGAGAAAGAAACAAAGAGAATAACAAAGCAAACTGAAAAACATTCCAATGACAGGTCTGAATCTTTGTACCACCTTTTACGAGCTTGTAACTTTTTGCTAAAATTACCACCTAGGGGCCAGCAGGTGGAACAACACAGCCATACACGATTAGTCTGTTGAAAGGTTTGTAAGTTCTTCTGACAAGAATGACCGTTCTGTCTTGCACGACAGAGAGTTTCCCATTCTCCCCTCAGGAAGATGAACCTTTGTGCTCTCAGTTCTCTGTACCTACCGATTTCTGTTTTTATTTCCTGATTTTACTGTTTTTTATTTCTTTTATTTCTTATTTTTATGACAAGGTGCCTGTGAGTATGTCACGCTGGCCTGAATTCACTGTACAACCCTGTGTGTCCTGACTCACAGTCCCCCACCAGTGCACTGAGAGGGCAGGCGCATGCCCACCTGGTTGACCTCAGGATTGCTTAGTTCAGTAGAACACACTTAACATCTCCATGGAACACACAATGCAAATCAAAAACTGAAAAGCCTCTGTCTGAAAGCCACCCTGATTGCTTTGATACCTTTTAACCAAACACAAAGGCACCTTTGATAGAAAGTAATTACATAGGCTCTAGTGATGTCGGTTTTTTTCTCTCTTCTTTTCAGAATGGTCATTTCAGCAAATTTAGGATAAAATTTACAGACATTCATATAATTGGAGACATCAAATATTAAGCCAAACAAAGAGAGGGTAAGAATTGTTTAGCAGGCTCGACTGACCCGCTTCTCAAGTGTGTTGTTTAACAGAGGGTGAAACACAATGTATTTAATAGCAGTCACTTCTGATAGATATTAAAGAAACTTTCACCAACTGTGGACAACGAGAGGGAAGAGGGCTTTAGCAAGGAACTTGAGTAAAGGATCCCATTCTAGGGGTGACTTTGGGGTTCCAGTACTAACATTCAACACTTAGGGCCTGAACTTTTACTGGAGCCCCTAAAAAACCATTGAGACCTGGTGATTTATAAGCCCTGCTCCCAGAAACCATAAAGCTGGCAGAGTTGAGGTAATCAGCTGAAATGTCTTCAAAGCATGGCAGCATTTTAACCCTATCAGTTGTAGAGTTTCAATTCCATTAACTATCTTAGCCATTTACAAAACGCTTATAGTTCAGGCAGCTTGGCAAACCGACACTTGTAGCTCAGTTCTGAGGCCAAGCAGTCCAAGATCAAGGTGCTTTTGGATATGTATCTGTTGAGGACCTCTTCAGCTTAAAACTGGTCACTTATGTCTGATGAATTAAGATAAGAGTTCTGGTATCTCTCTTCTATTAAGGCACTAATTCCCTTGAGGGACCACCATCCTTATGACTCTAAAGAGCTAAGTGCCCCTCAAAGTCCCCACCTCCAGACTTCACAACATTGGTTTTAGGTTTCACTACGTAAACTTTGCCCCGCAAACCTCAGAAGTTCATAACAATGGCATCTCTGAAAACCATTGGGATTACAGGTTCTGTGTTCGCAGGACATCTCAAAGGTGCAGGAATATTGCCTGGAAACATGGTCAATTATAAATTAAATGAACTGGGGCTGGGAAGATGGTCAGAGGTTAAGAGCACTGACTGCCTTCCAGAGTCCTGTGTTCACCCTAGCAACCACATGGTGGCTCACAACCATCAGTAATGGAATCTGATGCCCTCTCTGGTGTGTCGAAGACAGCAACAGTGTGCTCATATACATAAAATGAATAAATTAATTTAAAAATAAGTTAAATGAACTGTTTAGACTTATAATTTAGCAACCACAGAAAGTTTTCAGTTGCTGATAGGTTATTTTACTGTATATTGTGGATACAATGTAATACATCTTAGAATAGACTAGAGCCCAAAGAAAACCACACCCCGGACGTGAAGGCTTCTGCATGCCTGGGTTCCACAGTTCCATTGGGCTATCTTTGACCACTATTTCTGCCTCCCTTCTGGCAAGTCTTGATAAGCTGTCATTCTGCAGTCCCCAAGTCTTTCTCCCTCTTCCTGCAATATAATTTTTATGAACTTGATAAATATTTCAAAATGAAGACTCACAATGCATTTTACTGACCAGATAAACAGGAATTCGGGGATTGTTTAGGGTTCTATGAGCCCTAAGGCTACAAGTCAGGTATATGCTTCACAAAGCACCTTCTAATAAGGTGAAAGTTGAGGGCTGGGGGATTTAGCTCAGTGTAGAGCGCCACTAGGAAGCGCAAGGCCCTGGGTTCGGCCCCAGTCTCAAAAAAAAAAAGAACCAAAAAAAAAGAAAGTTGAAGCCGATAGGGCTAACCAGAGATGCTTTTTAGATGCTTCCTTGTATCATACAACCTCAAATGCCTAACATTCTATGCTTCTTGCTCGTGCACAAGAAACAACGATTTACTAATTCCTCTGGTAAGTGTTCCCACTTTACTGTTCTGACTAGAACTGAATTGTCAGGCAACACTTCTCTTCACTTGAAGAGTTGTAGTTCACTGGGTCAACCATGGCATTTTCACAGTCATGTGACCCCAACAAGGTCATTGTGTGGCTCTGGTTGGTAGAGAGAATTTTAATAGCAGAAACAAGATGAGTATGCAACATGAAGCCTTAGTGGCAGAGTTTAGAGATTATGGTAGCTCATGGTTGTTTCACCTTCCAGTATCTGGGGTTAGTACACGCCTCTATTAAAGTCCTTGTTCTATGCTGAGCCCAATAGTCACCCAAATTAGTCTTGTAGTAGTGGAGTTTGTCTTCATACTCATCTTCTAAACCAGTCCTTCTCTATTCCCTTGTCCTTTGCCCTTCAACCTGTTTTTCTCCTCTGAGAGCCCTATTTTTTCTGCATCACCGCTCACCCTCTCTGTTCAGCTGTTGTCCACCACCCTGTGTTCTATACTTTCTGTTCTGTCACTGAGCATGTGATATGTCACTTATGAACTGGCCTCTCCATTCTGGGAGTACCTACTGTCACAGTACAGACACACTTTGTCTTACTATGATGACCTTGCCCAATGATGTCTTCTTTTAGGCATTTTCATCTTGCCCTGTGTCTAAATTTTATTCCAGACACCATTGTTATCCCTCACGCAATGCCATCCTCCTCCTCAAAGAGAATTGTTTATTCCAGAAGAAACCAATAAATTAGGGTTTCAGAGTTTTGCAGATTTTCTCCCTGCTCATCAAGGTTGCAAAGAAGATATATCAACCTTACTGAGGTAAGATAATTGTAAGCCCACAGCACTGGTCCTGAGGAAAGAGGCCACCCGTCGGAATGAGTATGCAGAGGACCCGTCCTCATCTCTCACCTGTCCACCACCCCTTCAGCCATGTTGTTTGTAAAATGGCATACCCTGCTGGCAACTCACCCCAGACTTTTGAAAGTGGCCCTAGTTTAGAACTGAGCAGCCACTTAGCCCATGGCACCTTAAGTTTCTGGCAGCCAGCTGATAGCACAATCAGAGAAAGTTTTCATACGGCAGCCCCAGGGCACCAATCGGCCATCATGAGAATACTGGCCCAGTGACTGGAGAGATGGCTTGCAAAAATGCATTAGCCTCTTTACAGACGGTCTGAGTTCGATTCCCAGCACCCGCATGGTGGCTCACAACCATCTGTATGGGATCTGATTCCCTTTCTGGTATGTATGAGACAGAAATATCCATAAAAATACATGAACAAATAAATTTTAGAGAGGGGGTTGGGGAAGAACACGTCCAGTTTCAGCACCCATGGTGGTCTTCAAGTGGGCAGTTCACACCATTAACAACTGTCCCAGATCTCTATTTTGTCTTGCTCACCTGGTATTATACAAAGTCAAATATTTGCTTGTGGAGGCTAGTGTTAAATTATCTTTCAATCACCTTTTGTAAATCTTTTCAATAACTGTGAAATGTTACACCTACAAAGCATTTGACAGAACAAAAGCCAACTAAATGAGAAAATAATTGAGCTATGAGAAATGTGCAGCATATATTGTGATTATATTCCATTTATTGTAAACTGAATTAAAAGTCATGGGCCAAAAGACAACAATCTTTTATATGGAAATCAAGAAGAAACTGAAGACAATTAACCAGATAATTTAGCTACAGATGCTAGAGTAGTTCAAACAAAAACAAACAAAAACAAACAAAAAAACCCACTATTAAAGATTACTGTGAAAGAGAAATCTTATGTGGTCCAAGGAGAAAATTTAAAATTTATATCCATTTGTGAAATGAAAAATATATCCTTTTCCTCCTTCCTTTTTCTCTCAGGGAGAAAGTTTTGTGCAATTAAGATAATGCTAAATCTTAGTATGAGAAAAATGATGGAGAATGCAGGACAGCTATTAGTTAATTTTAAAATGCTGAATGAACCTCATGCATATTTAACATGAGATATTACAGATATATCTAAGAGTCAATGTAAAGGTACTTTTTAAAAAAATCACTTGCCAGGAAAGTTGACTCAGCATTAAGATAACTGGTTGCTCTTCCAGAGGACCAGGGTTAAATTATTAGGACTTGCACAGTGGTCCTAATAACCATCTATAACTCTGCTCCAATGACCTGTTCTGGTGTCCATGGGAATAGGCATATGTGGTGCATGGACATGCATGCAAAAAAAAAAAAACACCCATACATATAAAATAAGAATAAACTTTTTTTTTTCAATTTAAAAAGAAAAGAAAAATCAGGTAAAGGAAAATGGAAGCCATGGCTGGGGACATCAGAGGGTCAGCCTTGGACAAACAGTCAGAGGAAGAGGGGCAAAGACAGTTTCCTGCAGTGCAGTGTTTCAAACGCAAGAGAGAGAAAACCTAGTGACTTACGGATTTTAAGTGATTGTCACACACAGTCAAGTACAAGTGTAGTCTGGCTTTCAATTAAATGACTCCAGAAAAATAAGTTTTATAAAGAAAGGATTGGTTCTTTCATTCTTCCTATTCTATTTTCTTGTATAAAGCTTCACTCAAAGTCTATTTAGGCTTAAAAGCAAGAAGACTCGACAATAATGACTAGGACTACATACTTGTTCTATGTATTCAGGACAGAAAGTGCCCTTTCAGCCATTAAAGTCAGGTCTTTGTACTCCATTCAGGATGCATTGTCCCCCTAATCCACTGGGCCATCCATGGTGGTGGCACCACATAATACTAGGTGTAATAGTTCAAACTGAGTTTGCTCAGCCCTGGCAGAAATGTGCTAGATTAGCTATGCTGTAGATGGAACAGTTCTCACCAGAGATATTGCTAGAAACAACTGTTAGATTTCCACTCCACCTCTGTTTCTTGGGAAACTCAGCTTTTAAGCTGTATTGAAACAGGGCTCCTGACTTTTGCAGGTGCAGAGAAAACCAACTCTGGCAATGTAAAGTGCAAGAACATGTAGAGTTGTTTAAACAGTACTTTCACATATTAAAACCAAGTTCTGAGTTGGTCAGTGGGTGCTGCCTCATTTTCCCAAGCCACTCACCCACACCATACCCGCTGCTCTAAGATACCAGTGGCCATTGTCACCCCTCCATAGGCCAGGTTGAAGCCACGCCAAGGACAAGAGTTAGAGCAATCATCCAGATCTGAGGTCCCGACCCTGCACCCACTGCCTGCACAGCTCTAAAGGCTGGATGACTACAGAAGTGAGTTGCAGCAAATGAAAGCACTCTTGAAAGAATAACAGAGTCACTGCCTCTTGCTCACCCATCATCTCCCCCACTTACTGTGAGTCACAATAGAAATCTATGGCACTCAGCATCTCTTCAGTCCTTAACAGAGGCTTCCCTGGCAGAGGTATTTTACCCTTGTAAAATCTCTGCACTTTTTATCTGCAAATCCTAAATCAGGCCAACTGATGAGATAATTGAATTCATCGTTTATATTTTAATGTCTTCACCCCAAAGCTTATGGGTTCTAATTATCATTCATCCCAAAGTTACTAAATTGTAAGTAAGTTAAATTATATAAAACCAAAGAAAATTATTCATAGTTCTAGACCTTCTTCCAGCAGAGCTCTGAAGACAACTCCTTCATAAATTATGTTTTACTTTGTGCTGTGGTTTGAAGAATAAATCTAAGAGATTATCACAAGACAAGAATGAGATTCTCCTGTAATTTTTAAATGTTCCATAGCTCACGCACAGCCGCTTTCCCAGTGATTTATTTTTGATGCCCTAAGATGGCCTCAGATTTTAGGCATTTAAATGTTGATTTTTGTCCTCTCGCTTAACACAAACATGAATAATAGTCATTTGAAAAATCTCAGACCACAAACATCAAACTCCAGGACAAGGACACCATTATTTTTGGCAGACATTTTTGCACAAGGATGTTAAGCCCGGGAGCCTCAGACTATTTTCTTATCAGCCCAAAGCCTCCTTAACAGTGGGTATTGTTAATTGACTGCTCGTGGAAGGGCTCCTAGCTCTCAATGAATAATAGATAATCATCTCTCATCTACAGAAATGAGGGTCTCCCATTGATCAGCATAACAAAGCAAAATGGAAACCCAGGTGGACTAAAAGTGCGACATAGCAATCGGTGTCTTTTAACTACATTGCAGAAAACATATCTGTGCAGTAATTACTATCCATTGCTCATGAACTAATAATACGATCTCACAATGAACAAGGCCTCAAACACACCACTGCTTAAGAGGTTTTCAATTAGGAGGGAATGCCAGCCCGTGGTTTTCTCACTATAAGTTCCCTAAAGATGACTCTCAAAAGATTTGCATACCATCCAGCTTGATTCATGCATCTGTGGAATAATGAGTCTGTTTCTGCATGTGAGGCCTCCTTACAATCCAATTTCAAAGGGAGTCTTTGAAGAGATGATTGAACCTTATAGGCTCCAATGAAAGCCACAAAGATTTGACCACTGCTGAGAAATTAAAAAGAGAAAGTCCGGAAAATTACAGATGCAGAACTGGAAGCAGTCAAGGAAAAGGTAAGAACTTGTCTCCCTATGTTTTCACTTTAATGTGAATATAGATGAGGTAACGGGTTGATTTCAAGGAGTGAGATCTGGTCAACCTGACTCCTGAGCACCCTGGTATTTTTAGGTGCTTTTAATCATATGACTGATAAAATCATTCAGAAAATGTTTCAATTTTTCTAGAAAATAACCTATTTTAAAGTTAATGAAATGTTATTGTTCAGACAGGATGACTCCTCTGAAATTTATTCTTAATAATCTAAAATAAGTTTTAGTCATGCAATGTGGATAAAAGTAAGTTTAACAAAATTTAAACAACAGCAAAGAACCTTAACCTCTTAAACATAGCTGTGAAAACCTAATAAAAATATTTTCCTCCAGAAAGTTATGATGTATTGTTTAGAATAAAGAATACAGATGTTGTAAATGAGCTGGGGCAAGATAGTTTGTCAGATGTCCTGAGTTCAATCACCAGGTCTCACTGTGCAAGCAGAAAATATATTTATAAAAATTGTCTCCAACATTTACAACAGTGCAGTACACATACAGAAATAATAAAAATAACTGTGTGAACATATGTATGTACTATATGTATGTATGTGTGTGTATGTATGTGTGTAGTTTTGTATGTGTGTGTGATTGTGTCTGAATGTGTATGTATGTGTATGTGTTATATGTATGTATATGTGTGGTTTGTGTATGTATGTATGCACATGTATATGTGTGTATGTATATGTGTATGTATGTATATGTGATGTCAGGATGTATGTGTGTGGTAAAATGTTTGTATGTATGTATGTAGGTGTATGTATATGTGTATGTATGTGTGTGTGTGGTTGTATATGTATGTGTGTGTGGTATGTGTGGTTGTGTGTGTGTGTATGTATGTATGGTGTTTGATTGTATATATATGTGTATGTGTGTGGTTGTGTATGTGTATGTATGTGTTTGTATGTATATGTGTGTGTATGCATGTGTGTATGGTTGTGTGTGTGTGTGTGTGTGTGTGTGTGTGTGTGTGTGTGTGTAGTATGTAACTGAGTCTGGCACACCATGAGATGAATGATGAGTTTTCCAGGAGCCTGAGTACCAGCACTTGAGGCTAAGACAAGAAGATCATAAATCACAAGGTCAGCCTGAGGTAGACAGAACAACCAGAAGTTTTTCTCTGGCCTAAGTGTAAATTGAACTGGTAAGGTACTGGTAATGAAAAAGAAACAAATCATCAAATCAGGGGATGCCAATCTAAGTAAAAAAACTCAACATCTTTAATTGGACATTAAAGGACAAGGGTGACCAGCTTCAAAACTACAAACACAGATAAACTGTACTAGATCTGAGTTAAACTAGAGAAGAAAATATTAAACTTTTCCAGCATTAGTAAAACAACCCTGAGATAGAACAATAACTTGTGCACCGGATTGAGTATTCAGTTTTAGAGACATTATTATGTATAATTAAGCAATGACATCTGAGGCTGGTCTGAACCCAGGCATAGTCATCACCACTAATTTTCCAATGAGTTTACTGCGGCTTATTACTTCGAAAAACCAGACGTACAGCACATTGTCAGTTTAACTTAAAGAAATAGAACAGAACAGAACCTATCCTATAGGGCTATCAAAGCAATAGCAAGATTCAATTGGTTTTCTCCAATGAAAGTCTGTTCCCAAATTTCGTTCTAGCTTTTGTTTTGGCCATCTGTCTTGTTTGGTTTGGCTAACTCCCTAGAATTAATAAGCCACCGTATCACAGTGACAATCCAGACTCTCTTTATAGTTCTGTACTATGAAGCTTTGCAACATTGGGTCATTTTTAAAAGCATGTCCAATTTATTTTAGAAAATGACTTCTTTAAAATGACTTTATCCATGACTTGAGGTAAGAAGAGACAAATTCTCATTCAGACTTGATAGACCTATTCAAACCCAGTCTAACAACATTGCTTACACAGAGTTACCGCCAAGTTCGGATCTTGAACGAGCTGTTGCTATAGAGCATTCAGAGCCGCCTAACCTCATATCGTGACAGGGTGCGGGCAAGTGTTATTACTGGTAGGGAAGAAGGTATAGGTGAGTGCAGACTGACGTAGACCCATGATCTTTCCAGTGGGAAGGATCCTAAAGATAGGTTGGCCCATCTCAGGAGAGCATATAGGCAGTGAAGGAAGATAAATGCTACCCCACAGTATGACAGAATCCTGCACTTCCAGCAGAACTCTGCTTGACTTTAACAACACCTATAGGCTGTTGAACACGCGCTCATGTTGGGTTGATGCTACCTCCATGTGCATCTTATATGGGACCTCGCTGGCCCAGGAACCCAAACTCGAAATTCCTCCCAGCAGCCCAAGTGGGCCAAGTTCACAAGCATCTTCCTGGTGGGTGCTCCTGAGCTGAAGGGTCTATGGCCGACTCAGGATCTGCACAGTGTGGGACAGGTCACCAAATGTGCAAAAGGCCATGAGCTCTCCTATTTCCATTCTTCATCGTCATGGCCCTACTAATGTTAGTAGGAAAATGCCTACGAAAATATTACTCGTGAAATGAAAGACAGCTAAAAATGGGAAATGTCCAACTATTTTCATTTTACCCCATGAACTGGACCCAAAGGCAAATGTATATTCAGCATGGTATGGCCTGGAGGACTCAAGCTGTTTCAACGTGCAGCTACTGGGACGTGACAAGGCAATGGTAACTGCCCCCATGCGAGGGTACATCATCTTTTACTAGGATTCAAAGATCTAATATCGTAGTAGAACTCTATTTTAGCCTGTATAATGACCAAAACCATCGTTTTCATTTATAGATGTTTGCATTATCTCGGTAAGCAAAATGCATCAATTTAATTTCGTAGTTCAAAGCACCCAGCAAGCTCCCAAGTGATAAACATTTCACACACCAGAAGGCAGATAACGGCCCTGCCGGCCAGGAATTTTCTTCTTTGCTTTAATTTTCCTTCCTCATTGTCAGAGCCTCCAGTGGCGGTAGAAAGGACGAGTTTCGATCGAAGGTAAGGAAGTGTTAGAAATCCTGACCAAGAACCTCTCCCAGCATTGTTGAGGGAAATCACAAGAATGTCCTGACATTTTACCTAAAGCATGAGAGATGAGAAATGTGCTATGCTCTGGTGTCTTGAACAATTACAAAACGTGGGTCTGGTACTTTGTGTTTAAAATCCCCATCTAAGAATATACAAAACCCTCTGGAGACTAGCGCTCACCTGATTTAATATACATAAATTTTGGTCTTTTAAAAAGTGCCACGAGAGTTTTCCCTGACCAGTTTTAAACATCAAAAACACCTTTCCCTTTGTCGCTGGTGAATAAGAAATTAATAAGAGCCACGACATGCTGCTTGCAGGATGTGCTAATGCAGACGAGCTCCAGGGCAAACCAATTTTGTTTCGTGGATTCTGCATGGCCCCCTGCAGTGAGGCCACAGGCCCGTCAGCGGCTCTCCGTGAAGTTGTTATTGATAAACATGTGGTATGCATGTGCTGCTCACAGGAAAAAAGACATGCTGTCAGTGGCCTGATTCTGGCTTGGCCTCCTGGAGAAGTTTGTGATTTAAAATCAATATCCCGGGAAACTGTAAGAAGGGACCAGGAGTCTACAGTAAAGTGTTCAGCAAAGTTACCCAAATGAAGGTTCATTTAATGGCCGAGCACAGCTTAACCCTCGATCACAGAAGCTTACATTAGCCAGAGGCACACTCAGGCAGGTGAGCAAAGACACATGTTCCACTGACCAAAGAGTCCCAACATACAAATATTCTCAATTGTCTTTCATTAAATGTTTTGAAATTTCTACCTAATACCATTTCTTTATTTTTTTTCAATTAAGTGGTTTGCATAGACTAAATAAAAGCAGATCTATCTCAGCTGAGTGTCAATCACAGGTTTCCAGAATCCACTACCAAAAATATATCCAGATCCTATATTTATTTATTTCTTCTATAGAAGTATATGGTTTTAGAATAAATAAAGATATATGGAGAAACTTGTAAATTTAAAACAGGTGTTCGTAGTGTATAATATTTAATCACAGAAAAAATGCTTATATGACAGTCGGCTTGTTTTGGTTTTGTTATGTTTTGACTGTTCTAAAACCAACCTGGTATCAAATCTACTAAAAAAAAAAAAAGAAAACACTAAGTTTTGCTTGCTTAAAGTTGTGTATTTGCTCTTTCATTGAACCACAGCCCTGTGGAAGTGGGTTTGGCAGATGAAGGGAATATTGCATCTGGTGTGCACTGCTTAATGCTGGGGTTCAGGATGGTGCTTTGCACTCAGCTGCACACAGCAGCAGAGAAAAGGAGCAAGTCACCAGGCCACTCTGAGCTCTGCTCACACCTCCAAAGGATTCAGTGACTCAGGAAGAGTGCCCAGCCTGGAGGTCACTAGAGTGACCTCGGAAAGGAAGCGAAAGGTCAGAGAGTTAAACATATCCCTCAATGTGGAACATGCTAGTTACGTGGAGGCTGGAGTTGGAGGAAGGGAGGTAAGCAGAGGACGGGAGGGCTAAGGACCTGACACGAATCTGAGCTAGAGTTCCTTCTGGGAGTGTTCCCAAGAAGGGAGGAGTGCCTGGTCTTATGTGCCCTGCACACAGGTGGCTCACATGGGCTGCCCTGGGAAACCTGAGGTTCCCAGCTCACTGACAGCAAGTTTTCACTAAATATTATTATAAGGTTATAATATCTACATAGTATACACATGTATATAATTACATTGCATAGATGACACTATAAACAAAAGCCCTCCTTCTTAGGGCCTGAGCTCAGTTCTTCATTAATGGGGGCTAATTTAGGCACTGGAGTGACAGATGGTGTTTAGGCGCTGTTCGAGACGTTCTATCGTTGTTGCTGCTGTTGCTTTGGGGAGGGTACAGAATTAGCAAATTCAAATGACTTTGGACCTTTCCTCCTGCATCTACTCCTGCTGACTGGAATTTGGCTCTGCACCACTGCTCAGTTTATGTTGGGGTTGAACCCTAGGTTATGAATGCTAGGTAAAGCCCTCCAGGCTGGTCTCTGTGGACTCTGTAGATTTTTCTCACTTGATCCCCACCTCGGCTTCACCCCCTCTTCACACACTGGATGGGTTGGGGTGGAAGAGAGAGAGAGGAGAGAGAGAGAGAGAGAGAGAGAGAGAGAGAGAGCAAATGTAGAGAGAGAGAACTTTGGAATCTAATTTTCTTTTGTTTCTTCGAGCAGGACACTAACAAAACCAAGCTGAATCGGCACCCTTCTGAATGACCACCAACGGCTGTCATTAAATTTAGCAGCAAAAGGAAAGGCAGCAGTGACAGAACCGCATCTGTTGCTCAGAGTCAGCAACAAGCGGGCGAGCCAGGCAGGCAAGGCAGAGGAAGGGCAAGAAGCCTAGAAGGCAAACCCCACCGTAATGCCCCATTACGCTTTAGATAAGATAGCTTCATTAATGTTTGACTTCAATTTAAGACAGTTAACTGCACTGTAATTACCTATTATGCAGGGAATAGAAGACTAACGGTCACTGTGTGTGGCCGTTACATCCTGTAATCCCAGCTAGGTGGAAGCAGCAAGACCAGGAGCCCAAGTCATCCTGGAAAGTTCAAGACCAATCCTGGCCAGGAGAAATCCAGGCTCAAAACAACAAAACAAAAACAGAGGAGACGCAGAAAAGGAAATTTAAAGAATTTATGGGTTGGAGCAGTATACCCAACCCAGTAATATGACCCTCTTTTGTGGTTATCAGTCATTCCTTATATCAGACATATGATATTTATAATGAGTACAAATGGCAAAGTCACATATGTAGTAGTAAATGAAGTAATTTAAGGATCGTCACCACATGAGGAACTGTACAGGATCTGCATTAGGGTGTCGATGAGAGAACCAATGATTTATTTAGTTAAATTTTCCAGCATGAACAATTTTTCAGCCCCTAACCTTTGGTCTCAGCACCATGAACACCATCCTCTCCACCAGTGTTGCTAGCCTCAACAGCACCTGACAACCTGAGAGCCTGCAATGACTACTTTTATTCACAGCAACTTTTGTCTGCCTTTACTGTTGCTGGTCCGTGTGTATATGTGTGTGTGTGTGTGTGTGTGTGTGTGTGTGTGTGTGTGTGTGTGTGATTTCAGGGCTGACCACTTGTATAGAAAACCAGGACTCATCTCTGGAGAGACTAATTTTCCTCTCTATGATGCTAGTTTGGGGTCTAGTTTGTCGTGGCGATAAGAGGTGTGGAGTCTGGCCACCTGTCCATGTTAGCATGCTTGTTATGCTGCTGTGCATTCCACCCCTGGGGCTGGGAGGGCTTGCTCAGGACAAGCTAACCACAGGTGGGCTGCTGGCTGGCTATTTGAGTTGGCTCCTTGATCACAGGTTTGGGAGGAGTTGGTCATTTCTTCTGGTCTTGCTTGGCTCTGTGACGTAGCCTTAGTTGGGGTATGGGGGGCACTGCGGCTGTAGTTACCTCCTTGTCTTGCTTGCACCTGGTTTCTGAAGGCCCCAGGCTGTGGCTAATTTCTACCCAGTATTCACTGGAGAAGCTAATCTGGGATGTGGACTGAGTAGAGACAGCCTAGTTTTCTTATTTACTGTGTTATGGTTAATGCGTTTATGAGTTGTTGTCGGGTTTTAAAGTCTTCTAGATGCACTAACACATTGGAGTTTTGTTAGTTTTCCCTAAGAATGCCAACTGAGCCAGATTTTTGCAATCTTGCAATGTTTGGCTTCAAGTGACTATAGAGACCTCACTCCCTCCTTCTCCTCCTCCTCCCTCTTCCTTCTCCTCCTCCTTCTTTCTTTCCCCCAACCCGGCACCTCCCTTCCTTTCTCAAATGTTGCTTGCTGATTTTATAAAATAAATTCAAGTGGTTGGTCTTGGTCACTGTCGCTAAGAGATCATGATCTACCATAGCGCCCACAGGTGCCACTTAAAGCCATCCTAGTCCCAAGTTGTCTTGCTGAATGAATCTTCCTTTTCTGCCAGGTGAATATGGTTGTTTTGGCCTGGTGAACTGAGGATCAAACTCAGCTTTGCTGTTCCCTGGGAGCACACTCTTCCATGGCCTCTTCCTGATAGGGAATCTCAGATGGAATGGACAAATCTTCCTGCCAGGCTCTAATTCTGCTTACATCTTCATCAAGGCTGATTTCAGACTGTCATTTGTCTCAAGGGGTAAGGTTGTTGCATTGCTCAGTTTTTCTGCCTCCACGGGGTTGAGGGATCCCATCTGTTCTCTGTCCACTGAGCCTTGATCCTAGGTTGTTGTGTTTTATATTCTTGTTTTATAAGTTTCCCACTGGAGCTCAGGGCAGTATTATTCCTTTTTTTGACTAAATTGTAAATGCAAGTGAACTATATATGGTTACATGAAGAGTGCTGAATGAGTATTGTCTCCCCATGGCCAGATGGAACTACATAATGGCATTCACTAGACCCAGATGACGAGACAGCTAGCTACATTATAATGAATTAAACTTAAATAATACTCTTCAAGATGAGAAGGAAGGCATGCTATGAAGAAGCACTATCGGTCAGGCAAGATGGAGAAGGCCATGCCTCCTGGCTGTCCCCAGCAGTCCATGTAACCTCCTCCATTTCCTGACCCTTCTGGCTCTGAATTCCTCATTAGGCAGAAAGTTTGCTCCAGCCTTTTTCAATCCCCATTAGGATGCAGCGTCTGTGCCTTACCTAATGATCTCTGTTCAGCGAAGAAAGCAGCATATTCTGAATGCTGCCTGTTCTGGAACTATTAATAAAATTATACCACAAAACTAGTGCTAGGAACAAAGACTCTGGCCTTGTGTTATATTTAAGGTGATGAGTGCGTCTGTCAAAAGCGTTCAGCACGCAGGTTTGGTAGAACTGGTAATAGTGATTAAATGTGGAGAAATTCTGTCTGGGGTGATGAACCACAAGAGTCCTAACAATAATTCCTCTGTATCTACAGGATGAGCAACCAAAGGGGGTCCTAAGGTCTGGTCCTGGGCTTTAGCAAGCTCTCGGATGGTTGTCCTGCTTTCCCCTCTGGAAGCTATCCTTTTACCCTATTGCCCGTAAGAGCTAAGTGATGCTTCTAAGTGAGATAACTGAACTCATCTCGGATTATAATTCTGGAGGCTGGCCTCCTGACACAGCTACTAGATCTAGAGTCAGCTTTCCGTGGCTGCCCTCGTTAGGTTAGATTAGTCGAGGTATGGTCAGAGAATGTCACACTCAGATTTTATTAGAATACTGACCCCACCAACACTTGTCAGTGAGGCAATACTTTGTGAGTTAGTTGAAATAGTTTCACACTAACAAATGCTGTGGAATTAGCTTCTAAGCCCTTAACTGCCAGCCCATTTTTTTTACACTAATCTAGAGAGCCATTTCTTTTTTATTTTTATTTTATATGTATGAGTGTTTTGCCTGCATTTAGGTAGGTGTACTTCATGTGTCCTTGATGCCCATGAAGGCTCGCTGGGAAAGGTACCTGGATCCTGGAACTGGTAAGTCATGATGCAGTGAGCCTTTCTGTGAGAGCTGGGAACTGACCACGCTCTGCAAGAGCAACCAGTGCTCTTAACCATTGAGTCATCTCTCTACCCCCTCCTGTTTGTACACTTAAGATCTTGGTGCTGGTTCCATGAAATTAAAATCCTGCCTCTGTTCATTGTGTTCTTCATGAGAGACTCAGACATAGTCGTGTGTGGTTCCCAATCTACACACTGATAAAATATTTTCAAATATGTCTCTGCACACACTTCTGGGTGACACAAGTCATTCTGAGAGGATTTCCAATGGCATTCTTTTCTAGGAGTGTGTGTGTGTGTGTGTGTGTGTGTGTGTGTGTGTGTGTAAACCAGAGGCCAACCTCCAGTATCATTTCTCTTTTGTTTCTTTTTCATTTTTTTGTTTTCTTTATCTACTTTTGAAATATTATCCTCCTTCCAAGTTTCCTATGGAAAC